>NC_142128.1:13055000-13195000 GCF_024610735.1 Ursus americanus | reverse complement strand
ATGAAATAAGCTATTATGATCGTTGCCATTTCGACAGCATGTAAGGAATTCATTAGAAGCACGCTTCAGGACCTCACTATTTTCCACCCACAAAGGTGAGCCTGTCTGTCCCCTCCCGAAACATGAGCACGCCCCTCCTCTGCCTCCCTCCCACCTCATCTGCATCGGCCGGCGCCCGGGATCGCGTCACATGCCTGGCATCGGCTGAAGCCGGTCGTGGGTATCATGTGTGCCCACTGGCACCGTCCCCTCCCTCTGGGCTGCCACAGCTAGGCCAGATGATTCCACAGGACCTGAACTCCTAACAAGAGACAACTCCCAAAGTCGCCAGGACTCCCCCACTCCCGTCACAGGCTTACATTACTTCTGAACTTGACAAATGTGTAAGCTGCCTGCAGACATTCATTCATCTCATATATTTTACTGCAAATAAATGAAACGGATGAGTTTCCCCTGTGGAACGCAGAGTCATTCCTATCCCAAAGCCACTCTGCACAGCACCCAGATCTTCTCCCTTACTCCTAACAGTATCAGAGTCCTTCCAGATCCCACCCACGTTGGCTGCCAGACGCAGAGGGAGAGTGTTCTCAGGCTGCTGCTTCAATCCCGGCAAAGATGTTATTGCCCCGTGTGTCTGGAGTTGAGGCCTGTGCTGTTCCCGGGGCCTGACGCGTGTTCCCCTTGCACACAGCAGCCCAGGTGAGACTTCCCCAAGGCTCCCTAATACGGGCGAAAGTATCTCAGCTCCCTGAGCAGGAAGCCAAGAATGTGAGCGTGAGGCACCTTTCGTGGGCCAGAGTCTGTTTAAACATCCCCTTGCATATTATAGCAAAAAGTCAGAAAACCAGGGGGGTTTATCTAATTCCCAGCCTTCCCTCTTCCACCAAAAGAGTCTTACCTATAGCTTTCCAAGGGTAAACGGAAATGAATTTCACAGAAGGCTGAAGAAAGGAGTGGGTGTTGTATGCCCCCCTGGCTAACTAACATCTCTCTAGATCCTTCTGCCTGCTGGGGACTGTGCTGGGTACCCTACTTCCATTTCTCTCCTTTAATCCTTTTAAGAACCTCTGAAGCGGATACCATTTACTTCATATTATAGATGAGAACGTCAAGTCTCAGAGAGTAATGTGCCCCAAGTCCTACTTCTAGTGAGTGACTCCAATCTCAAGTTTGTTTGTGGGCAGACCTAAGCTCTTTCTACTAATCTGTATTGCCCTTTTAGTTCAAAGGGTTTGGATCAACGCCGATAATAATGGCAAACATCTGACTTTTACTCATGCACTCATCCTGCAGATATGTATTGAGCATGCATGTATGTACACTAAAACTTGTCATTCTAAAGACTCTCCAGGATGAGAGAAGAGCAAAAGAAGAAGAGCGGCAAAAGGAGCTTGTCAGTGAAGGGCATGTTCAGGGAACGTGTGCATGAGGCCTGAGAGGGGCGGAGGAGAGATGAGATCCAAGGCAAGACTACAAGATGGCAGACTGAGACACAGTCAAGGGCCTTGAGTGTGCTTGAACTGGACTTGGTCATAAGTCAACAAAAAGCAGAGAGCGAAAGGGGAGAGATCAGACAGGAAATGGGAATGCAACAAGAAGATTCGACAATTTCATAAGTGAGAAGGAAGGAACTTCACAACAGACAGCAGAGAGCAGAAGCTTGAGGAAGAATGGGAACTCCAGTTAGGTCCACGTAGTAAAAGAATGAGGTCTGAGGGAAAACAGACGAGGGGGAAGGGGCAAGTGCTTGTCATGAAGGCAAAGGGACATTCAGTGGGAGCGAAGGAGCAGGAGAGGAGAAAGCAGGGTAAAGTTCAAGACCTTGTGGGTGGACACTTGGCTGGTAAAGATAAGATAGAAAGTTCAGTCATTTGTGTTGACTCTGGAACAGCAGGGATAGGAGTCCATGAATCACTTTTACAGCAAGAGGTTTCCCAGGGTACAAGTTCTCCTAAGGCAAGTCTGACATAAGGCAGGTGGAACGTGCCAGGCTTCGGACACCCAGCCGTAGGGGCAGGTACCTGCAAAATGGACCCAATCATCAGAGCCAAGAGAAAGACCGGCCGTGTCACGGATGGGCGAGCACAGTTTAATCCACTCTCACGGCCAGAGAAGGCTCGCGCAGGCTGGACTTCCACTGGGGGGCAAGGAGCTGAGATCCCCAGACACCTTCCGATTAATACAAGGAGCGAGCACGGCTAACACCGTTTTCTATCCCGCCCCCTCTCATCGTCTGAACCGTGCTCATTAACTCTGACAAAGAGTCTTAACAAGTTTCTTTAGTTTTGTTTTGCGAGAGGAAAAAAAAAAAGAAGGCAGAGAGACATGTACCAAAATAACCAGCTTTAACAAATGGCCGCTGGTTTAAAAATAGTGCAGGGGTTTAAGTTTTTGCCTTTATCTCAGTGGTTGACCTTGCTAATACAGTATGTAGATCTCTTGCCAACTAATCGGCCGACTGTAAAGCACGGCTTCAAGCTGTGGTCAATGATCTGTAACAGGAATGAATGAGAGGGTTTTAGCAGCCAGGATCTGTAGCCTACTATCTGTATCTGACAGCTGTCACCCACTCGGCGGAGGCCAAGGCCTAGACCTTCATTTAAAAGCAGCATGGCTGATCAGATTACTGGGACAGTGTGTCAAAACTGACTGCGCCGAACTAGGGAGACAGAAAGTAAATCTATAAATAGCAGTTTGCTGCCTCCATGAAGCACTGAAGGGTAACCAATATTGAGCAGCAAATGCAATGTTTAGTCTTTGCAGCCAGTGGGATACAACTGCGGCCAGATCAGAAGCCTTGTTCTATGATATAATGTAATGGAAAGATCGGCTTTATGGGCAAGAATTTAAAAGAGTTACATTCTTGGCAATGGTAATGGTCGCACGGCAATAATTGGTTTGAACCAACTTTATGAGCTAACAAGGTTCCCCAGCACTTAATAATGGCCTCAGGGCACAGGGACTCAGCAAGTCACCTTTCCCATAATGTGCCGGCTGCCTGTTTCCGACAGTCCACGGGGACCGCCAGTGTTGAAACACAGAGAGTGATAAAAGAAGAGGCTCTCCATTGGATATCTATTATAGATGTCAACTGGGTCTTCAACCAGAACAGCTGCACAAAGTACTTGGGGAGAGCAGAGCATCATGAGGATGAGTTATCTATAGACCATGCTGATAGCACGGCTTAGACGCTGGACATCGCCGGGTTATAAATGAGCCAGCTGACATTTTATAGTATGTACCAACTCTTCCAAGAACCATTTGTCACTCTTCAAGGTTTCCGCTGATAAAACCGGGATGTCTAAAAATTTGTCAACAACCACAGAAAGTAACCCTGAGGTCATGTCAGAGGGTGACAAAGAATGTGCTTCCTTGACATTCTACAAACACACCGAGGGAATGCCGGTGGTGACGGTGTCCAGCAGTGTCCCCAGGTTGTGGGGTTTCACATCAGCTTTGGTGTGGCTGCCAAGGATGAGGACATGGAGTTGGTGTACTCCAGGAGCGGTGGCGAATAACCCAGTGAACGGAGCCCTGGCCTGAGTGAGCAAGACCTTGGACCCCCGGCCCCACTTGTATTAGACCACTCCTCACCAGGGTGGAGAGGACAGTGATTTTTTTTCCAAGGCTGGTGCCACTGCCCTGGCTCTTTTATAAAGGGTTCGGATGAAATAATACTTTTCACAAATAATAAGAACATCAAGAGAAACCAGGTTAAGAACAGCCAGCGCCTCCCTATGCCAGGCACTGTTCGAAGAGCTTTAGGTGGACAGCCCATTTGATCCTCACAACCTAATGAGACAGGTACTCATGGTACCCCCATTTTGCAGCTTCAAATCCAGGACACGGAAAGGTTCAATAAACTGCTTGAGATCAGACAGTTAGGAAGAGAAAGTCCAGGTTCACACTTGGGCAGGCCGGCTTCAGAGCCACCATATATACTCATCCTTACCACCTACCCCCAAACTGTCCCCTCAAGAAGACACAGTGAAAGAAACTACCTTAGAACATACGGAAAGAAAAGATCAAAGCGTCTCATTCAGAACTATGTAGGAATCAAAACCAGAGGAAGAACAAAAAGGCTGTCTGTGTTTTGATGGTTGGCTCTGAATAAATTCATTCTGCCATGTTTATGCAGCATGCATATCCGGCACCTTTGTCTCCAGGCACCGCGCTGGGCTGAGGGGTACAAAAAGTAAGTAGGGAAGAGCCCCCTGAGGTTTTTTCTCACGTGGGGAGGGGTCCTGCCCTGGGACGCCATTTGCTTTTGCCTCTTCGGGCACTAGAAAACACCTTTTACCCAAGGAATACAATTGGAGGGGCCCACTGTGCGGTATGGACAGCAAGGGGAATATCCATCCACCCCACTGTTCGCAGGCCAAGGGGAGACATGACAAGGAAGAGCTTTGAACAAAAACGAGTTGATAAGCCTTCAGGCTGACATTCAGGTCTCTTGATGGGATTTCTGCTGGGCATTTGGGGGCTCCTGCTGGCACTCTGTGCTGCCCGGAAGAGGGGAGAATAAGCCTAATTAAAAAATCTCTTGTGTTCCCATGGCTTTAAAAGTGTCACACTGGCTGGCTGTCACTATCTCTTGGAATCCAAGATGCTGGAACTGAGAGGAGTAACTGGAGCTCACTTAACTCAACCTCGATGGATCCAAAGGCAGAACACCCCCCGGCCCCACAAAAGGTTAAGTGGCTTGTCCAAGGACAAACAGCCAGAGGGGGGCAGAACCGGGATGGAACCCAGGGCGGGAACTCCCAGTGAAAATATTTTTCTACAACCCCGCGGAGCTGCCCAAGGAATAAATGTAGTGCTATGAAATCAGTAAATTCAATCAAGTCAAATGTGTGTTTTGAAGAAAAGTCAAGAATGAAGAAATAGAGTTTGAAGAACATTCAACATTCATGAGGTGTGCCCATTTCAGGTCGCTGGAGATGTTGCTCTGGTGCAAAGGTTTTCTTAATAAAGGGTTTCATTGGCCGGTTGGCTCGAGACATGCACACACTGATATTTTGCTTCTGGCGATACCTTAAACCCCCAGTTAGGCAAGTATAAAAAACGGCAATGGCCTTGAGAGTGTAGCATGGTTTGTACATGGCCTACGCATCTTAGAGGATTTGGAGAAATCTACAAGGGATCCGATGCTTTTCCACCTATTGACATTTACAAAGCAGTTTAAATCATGCATGAGAGGCCTCAGGCACATGCAGTTCACAAAACATAACTCTGAGCTCCCAGGGAGTTTAAGCTGACCAACACTCTTTATTAGAACCGACAGTGAAAGACAGCTATTGCGAAATTCGTACCAGAAATGCAATACCAAGATGACAGCCTTAATGCCAGTGGATATATTATGTAGATTACCTGACTCAAATCTTTCTTGTTAAATAAGTTTCATGCATTCTGTTTTTCTCCTCAAGAATATCCTTCTGGCTTCACTGGGGGAGTATTCCTTAAATTCCTTGATCATTCATCTGGTTTTCAATATTTTGGACATGCTAGGTTAGCACAAAAGATCAGATAGAGATATTTAAACAGTGGGAAATAGTTAAACCCTTAAATGAACAACAGAGCTGAACCATGAATTAAATATCTCGATGTTATTTTTTCGGTATAATGTTCCACTATTTATTAATCTTTACAAAGAAACACTTTCCTGAGGCTGATTCAGTCTAGATATTCAATTCCCATGTAATCTAAGATTTTAAATGTATGTAATTACAAATTAAGGACAATTTCACTTGCAAGCTTTTTTTAGGCCAAGAATTTCATGGAAATAAGGTCCCAGTGAAAAGTGGCCAGGGACAGAAGACAGCAAGCATCCTTTCTCTCTCCAATCTTCACACACCTCGAAATACAACATGGATGTTTTAAATTCTGCTTGCGGAGACACCAGGACTAGGTCAACAGGACTGAGATCAGAAAAGGAAGTCGCTGGTCATGTGGCACTGGTGACTGGTGGCCAAGGGCAAATTTGGCGGAGGCTGAATTAGAGTCACATTCCTATTATGTGGAGTCTTCTGAGTTTCTGAAGGGATTCGAATATCTGCTTCCTCTGCTGGACTTTCCAACCCATCTCCACCCCAGTCCACGTGAAATGTTGTCCCTGCTCAAGTGGCAGTGCCATCTTCTGCCACAGATGCTACCCTTCCTAGGCAACACAGCCCCAGTGCACACTTATGTTGTCAAGGTGCTCGTCGTCGTGCACCCAGCAAGCAGCAAGCTGCCTTGGAATCACTTATCTGTTGTACTCTAATAGTTACAGCAAAGGGGCTCCGGAACCCATGAATGCCAAGCTCTCTCTCTAGTCTCAATAAACCGTACGCCATTTTCATGGAACTGCTGTGATTTTCCAAACATAAAGGGATGCTTCAGTGATTATAAAAATACATGTTCCTTTAAAAATTCATGGTCACCTTTTATTCCTTATGTATTTTTAAAATTTTTAAAGATTTTATTTATTTATTTAACAGAGAGAGAGAGAGAGAGCACAAGCAGAGGGAGCAGGAGAGGGAGAAGGAGGCTCCCTGCTGAGCAGGGAGCCCAATGCGGGACTCGATCCCAGGACCCTGGGATCATGACCTGAGCCAAAGGCAGGCGCTTAACCAACTGAGCTACTCAGGCGCCCCTTCCTTACATATTTTTTAATGGACAATTTCAAACATACATAGAAGTAGAAAGAAGAGTATAATAAACCCCCAACTACCATCACCCAGCTTCAATAATTAACTCACAGCCAACGGTGTTTCATCGACACCCTATCCATTCCACTACTCCCCCTCCCCACATCATTCTTAAAACAAACCCAGCACATTGTATCATTTTATCTGCATGTGTTTCTTACATGAGTTTTTATATTTTTTTAAACTACAAGACGACAAAGGTACAACTATTATTATGTAGGGCTCTGATTTTTTTTAACATTTAAAAATTATTCTAAAATTCCAAAAACAAACCAAAGAACCACTTTTCTAGACGCTTTCATGTATCTCAATCATGTATTTGAGTTCAAGAGCAGAGAATTTCTAATTTCTTTATAACCATTAGGGACTAACAAGATGTGTGTAGCTGGTGTTTAATGAATGATTTTCAGATGATTTCCTGAATGATACTCACTACATATGCAAACATAAATTCGCTGCATTATTGTAATCAAAGCCCAAGAGTGAATACATTAATGAAGTAAGCTTGAAATAAAACCTCCTTTTTAAAAAGGGTTGCTGTTAGTGTTAAGTAAAGAGATCTATCATGCATCCTGTAATCTACGTAGTAAACACAGTCGCACACCCCACAGGCCAGCCACGGTCTTTCAGAGGACAATAATAAAGAAGCTGCAGATATATTTTTATGTGCTGGGTATAAAAACACAGTCATGAATAACCACTTGAGCATCCAAGATCATGGGCAATCCGTAAGTGACCCTTCAGACACTGAGCATGAAGAAGATTGAGGCAGTCTGACACCCTACAATCATCTAAATAAACTTCTCCCAAACTGCCTTCCGTGCTTACGGTCATGTCTTCGGAAAATCACGGCACTGAATAAATTACGTTATATTACTAGAACTGACAGCTGATGAAATAATGCAAGAAAAATAATCTTGTAGTGACCTCAAATGAAACCACAAAGACATTAAGGCTAATGGAAGTAGAATCACTCATTGCACAGTGATTTTACTTTCTTCTTTTATATTAAAATAAAAAGCCAACCTAAACCTTCCTCAGGATATTACATTTTGAAACTAACCACAAAATATTTCCAGAAAGGGGGCTTATTTCAGAAAATCTATAGGCATTTTGATTTTGTCGAGGGTGAACAAGCTTCCCACATCACAGGGCGGCTAAACCTGGAAAAAAATACCACTGTGATACACGAAGTAAGCGCAGATCATCGATCTGAAATTGTCTGTAATTACCATGTCAAGGGCAGAACACCTGTTTTACTGAGGGAAGCTACGTATGCAGTACACTCCCCCACTGTAATTACAAGAGTGAGCGATGCCCCACCGTTTCTCAATTTCTAACTCTCTCCTCTTTCAGTTCTGCAGGTGGGTAGGGAGACGAATACATGCGGATCCAACCCCACTCACCCACCCCTCAGAAGCTAAGCACCCCTCTTCATGCTCTCCCCAAATACGTCAAGAGTTTACAAGGTGAACTTTAAACATATATAAATGGGACGACGTGCTGAAGGGAGAAGCAGATACCACAAAGATGGACGAAACCCATGAGATCGAACATCTTGTCCCTTTTCAAGAATTTTTCTTATCAAAATATTGAGCTCAAAAGAAGAACAGCACATATAATTGGGAATGATAAATACAGATGGGTTTCCTCAAAAATGTTTTATAGCATCATTACGTCTCTTGTGCTACTCTGGAAATAATGAGTATACTTCCTCCATTTCAACATTCAGTGGTAAGAGTTTTGTTCCTTACAATTTCTTAGAATTTCAGAGGATCCCACCACGGCCAGGGTTCTATCAGAGAATAAGCAATATCTGGTCTAATCTCCAAGAGTAAATGGAAACTTCCTTCACGGTATCCTGCCAAGTGGCTAGTGGCTCTGTGCTTGGCGACAGCAAGCTCACTCTTGCCTAAG
This sequence comes from Ursus americanus, assembly GCF_024610735.1. Taxonomy (NCBI): domain Eukaryota; kingdom Metazoa; phylum Chordata; class Mammalia; order Carnivora; family Ursidae; genus Ursus; species Ursus americanus. The sequence goes on along the minus strand of NC_142128.1, from coordinate 13,186,394 downwards.
TAGCAAAGTCCATCTTTCCATTGCTCCACTTTTAGACTTTGACTCAATACAAGAAAGAGCTTTCTGTCTCTTTGTACTCTCAACTCACTTTTCCTAGCTCCATTCTTAGAGATCCCATGACGTAATTCTAATCTCTCTTCTGCGTGAAAGGATTTTAAGTACTGCATTTCAGAAGGTCAGTGAATTCCTCAAATCTTTTCTTCTGCAGGTAAACAGAGTCAGAAACAGTTCATAGGACATGGTTTCAAAAACACCTTGGTCATCATTTGATTATTCCTTTGTTTGTTTATTCATTCTGTCTCCACTTATAATTATTTCAACTGTTGATCGTAAGACCTGGCTTCATAAATACCTTCCTTGACATTTGCTTATCTGTTCATTCATTCATTTGTTCGTTCGTTCATTCACCGAGCTAACACTGAGTGGGCCTCTACCTCTATAAAGTTCTAGGCACTGTTCTGGGTGCTCTGGACACAGAGAAGAAGTCAGAGGCCCCTGGTGACATGTAGACAGAGAATCATGATGTGGTGTGGTAAGTGCTATCATACAGGTATGGACACGAACGGTGGTGTCTTAAATAAGCAAGTATTCTCAGATCACTTCTAAATGCTTTATAATACTCTGGTCTATCAAAACAGACCGCAAGCTAATCTACTTCTCCACTTGGAGTGAATTTTTCTCAGCGGAAGCAATGGGTCTTCCGAGCAGCTTGTCCCCTTTCCCTGTTATTAGAAAACCCCACCTCTGTTCAGGTATCAGATCACCATGTGCCCAGCCCAGGAGATGATCAAGTGGTATAAACTCACCAGTATTTGCTAGTGACTGGTTTTGGGTAGACATGGAACCTGGTTCCAGCTACATCACTAATGAGATATAAGGCGAGGTCTGCTGCAGAACCTTTGGAAAGGGTTTTCCTTCCGAGTGAAAAGAAACATACAGAGAAAGAGTAGGTCTGCCCCCTTCCTTGCCTGCTTGGGCATACGGAATGGGGATGCAATGCTTGTAGCTATGGCCGCCACCTCTGAAACCAAGAGACCCTCGGAGAAGCCAGTCCAACACTCATCTGGCTACCTCTGGACATCTCATTGTGTGAGATAATTAACTGAACATCCCCCTTTTATGGCTACTTTTGGCTAGGCCTTCTGTTACTTGCAGCCACAACATCCCATCTGGCACAAGGCATGTACAGTCTTTAGAAGAAGGGCCCTAGTGATGGACTGGCTGAGAAGAGAATTAAGCTCCTATTGGTAAGACAAGAAAGAAGCCAACTGAAAAATCTGGAGAGGGAAGCTATGATCTCATCTGCCATGATCTAGGAGGGAGGGTAAAGACTAAAGGAAGATTAAATGATTAGGTGACAATGATGGTCTACCCATGGATTGGAGCTTTTCTTCCAAACCAGGGCTATGAAAAAGAACCATCTTATGTCACTTTTGCTCATAGACACAACCTTTTAAAACTTTCTAGTCTACTTTGTCTAAAGTAAAGGGGACTGATGTTATGATTTATATCCTAAAAAGTAAAAGAGAATGAAATGCCCAGAGCACTCCAGAGATGGGTCGCTTTGGCGTGGCTAGGACTGTAAGCCACACATTCAACCCTGTGGCCCATCTGCTTTCACACAGATCACCAAACTCACTAAAAAGTTCAGCTGTATCTGTCCAGTGTGGCATTCTAAAACCTTCTTTTTGTCCTCAAAGGACAAAAATAAAGTTAACAGAAGTTTGGGGAAAAACAGAAGGGGAAAGGAGCCTATCGGTGAAGTGATACAGGGATTGGGGTGGGGGGGGGGGGTCTCTGAAGACTAGCACAAGGAGCTTCACTGCTTGAACTCTTCTGTCCTGGACTTCCAAAATGTTAGGAAAATGAATTATTCTGCCTTCCCATATCCTTGGAACTGAAATGTGCTCATTTATAAAGTGTTAATATTTGGGAAAAATATAATTTTGATAGTTTACTAGAAAGCTTTATCAATGACCCTGTCTTCTTAAAACCCTACTTCTGAAATTTGCTTCCAACCAATCTTACCCCTTCCTTCCTTTAACCATTCAATTAATTAGTCCTCCACCGAAGGACCATTACAGACACGAAGTATAGAGGTAAACATCAATATAAAATCCCTGTCCTCAGGGCATGAACACGCCAATGCAGGAGACGGGCAACGAGTAACTGAAAGCCTGTGTGTAGGGGTGTGCGTGCACATGTGTGCAAATGTGGGCTAAGTGCTACGAAGAAAAGCAAGGTGGGACCAGGAGATGCAGAGTCATCGGGGGTGTGGTGGAAACTGGTGTTATGACAAAGGAGTCAGGGGAAGCCTCTTTGAGGGAATGACATTTAAAGAGGGAGACCCTAATGAAATCAGGGAACAAGGCACATGACCCTGTAAGGGGAGAGAGCACCCAGGCAGATGGCACAAGCCTCTAAGGCGCACATTGGCCCAGCCTGTTGGAAGGACAGACTAAAGGCCACTGTGACTGGGCGGAGTGGTGGGAACTGAAGCTGGAGCAGAAGGCCGGTGTCCGAGCAAGGTAAGCACCTCTGCTGAAATGTGAGAGAAGCCAAGGGAAGGTTCTGAGCATCTTGGACTCTCAGTTCCTTGATCTCCTTGCTGCCAATGATTTGGAAATCACAATTTACAAATTGGTGTTATTATGGATAGTGCCAAGACAGGGTGTGACAACGGGTTTGGGGGGGGTGAGGTGGTTGCAGGAGGTCAGGAATTGAGGGGCCCGAGGTGCAGATGGGCTGCCCACGTGAATGCTGAGTCTTCGTGGGAAGAGAAGAGTGAAGCAGATGCTCAAATCTTCAACAACCAGGAGGGAGGACAGTAGATAAGACAGGGTGGAAGTGATATTGTCAGATGCATGGCTTTCAAAGCAGCTTTTTCTAAGATGAAGGAGGAACAATGTATCTCTATGTAGGTGGAAGAAAGCAAGCCACCTCAGGAGCGCAGGGTCTGCCGCAACATTTACATGCAACCCCCAGCGATGAAGAAGAGGCGATAGTGTGTCTGTCTGGAAGGAAAAGGGGTGAATAAACCTGCTCACTGTTTTTCTCCTCCCTACATTATCCCCGCACGCATGTGATCACATGCAGCAATGGGCTGTCCTACAGCTGTGTATTTTCCAGAAAGCTGGAGTGTACCCTTTACGTAGAGCATTTAACTCTATCAAGAGAAATCCTCCCTGACTCTCGGTTTAAACATTTCCCACACTTGATTACTCTGAGCTTCATTTCCTCTCCTCCTGGTCCCAGGGGGTTACCGCGATGGGACTCAGTAACGGTACCTGTTCCCGACCAAAATGTAACGCTCTCAGGGGTTAGTACCTGCATGTCTGTGGTATCTGCCCCTTCACCGAAGGGTCCCCTGACAGCTGTTAGCGCAGAACCACCCAGAGAGTGCAGTGCGCGACCAGGTTAACAGTCCGCGCTCTCCCTGCCAAGATCAGTCGCTTCTTACTCCTGGCAGCACAAATGGCGATTTGCTCCTTAAATTTTACATAAAGTGTCGGATCGGGGCCCTAGGGTAGGGACACCTGGACCAGAGAACCAAGAGCATGGGCTTTGGGAACAACACACGGCTGCTCAGAATCAGGCACCGTGTGCACGGTAGGAGCTGTAGCAACTCCAGCTTCGGATACGAGGAGGTGTCCTTACACTTGCCCAAGCCAGCCAAGAGGAGCGCGTGCACGTTCTTGGCCGCCAGTAAGCAGCGCGCAGTAAAGAGAGACGGTGGGAACTCCCCCTCCACCTGGCTTGGACGCCTCTCGCCTCTCGCAGCTGGGTAAGGTTTCACGGAACAGACCGAAGAGCTCTACTTTGGGTGTTCTTGGCTACTTCGCCACCTCCCCCTGCTCTCCTCTGAGCCTGGCGCAAACTCTCTGCTCCGGCTTCTGGAGGGGCTGCTGGAAGCCGGGCCCGGAGGCGTCCTGATCGGCGCCGCTCAGCTGGCTGCTGGCTGCGCGCGCACACGCAAAAGGTGATGCTGACGGTCGGCATCAGATCTGCCTGCTGCCGACGACTCCTGTGATACAGCAACCTCCGGGACTCGAGGACACATCTGTGAGGAGATGTCGGAGCTGCCATCTGCACAAACTGCATTATTTAACTGCGCTGGCGCTGATTAACATTTGCTGGAACCTATGGTAATGGGCTCTGGGGCTTTGCGTGTCTGCTACACAGTGGCAGCTGACGTCTCCTGCTTCATCCTTAAAACAGGATGCTTTAATTTTTAATGGAGCACATGTTCGATTGGCTATACAAACAGGCTAATCTGCAAAGCATGTGCTCAATAACATGCCTGGCTACGCCGTCAGAATATCAACGCGCCTCGGCCAAGCCGGAGAGGAGAGGCTGGGCCTCCTGCTTACCTCCGCCAGTCGAGGGCCATGGGCCGGGAGCACCGGCAGGCCCGGAGCCAAGGGGGAGCTGCAGCCAGAGACACCTGTGGCCTCCTCTGGAGTCTCTGCGGGTCTTCAGCTTCTGGGGGCCTGTCAGCCCCGGGCAGCGGGGAAAAGAGGAGAAAAAAAACCAACAACAGTTTCCGGCAGGTTCGGGGCTCTGGTGTAAAGCCAGATGCGGCATTAAAGACAGAACTCTGCTCTGCTGCACAGGCATGAGTCGGATGAGGCCTCGGCAGCCACCCTGCCAGACCGACCGTGCACCCTGCCCTCTGCCTCATGGCAAGAACGTAAACACCAACAACGCAGCGTTCCCAACTTCCTAAAACCCACGCCGGTAACCATGATGCCGATGTGAGATGTGACATGTGAGAGGCAGGCACCAAGTTCTCCAGGGGCACAGAGGAGGGCAGAGGCAAGGCAGAGACACTGAGACTGGGTTCTGAAGGCTGGGTAGGAGTTCGCCGGCAGCTCGTAGTCTGACATTCGGTGAGGACGGAACACGGTGTGGGGGGAATGGTAAACAGAGGTAGTCGTGTTCAGCAGGAGATAAATGCACACAAATGCCCAGTGTGAAGCTAGCAGTCTGGATCCAGAGCTTATGAGCGCAGTTCATGTTATAGACAGGAACATGGGCGGCCAGCTACAGGTGACGTCGTCACGATGGCAAGTCCGAGAGAAATGGTCCAGAGTGAAAAGAAAAAGATGTGAAGACAAAAGCCTCAGGGTACCAACATTTAGTGGAAGGGGTGGTTATAAGAAGTAGCTCAGAGAGCGGTTAGGGACATAAGGAGAGGGAAATTTCTGCAGAGTGGGAGAGGTTCCAAGCCTCAGGGCAATCAAGCAGTTAAGGCCTGGAGGGCTGTATCATACCCAGTACTGTCCCTATGCAGCAATTCCAATCCTAGTCCTTATTAGTACAAACTGTTTTCCTATAGAGTATTTCATAACAATCCCGGAAGACAGGCCAGTGGCACTACCACATTGTCTCAATGAGGAAACGTGGTCAGAGAAGGTTACAGGATTTCCCAAGGCCGTGCCACTGTGGCCACTCTGCAAACTCCCAGTCCCGACAGGACACTGTGCCAGGATCCAAGGAGACATGAGGGTACCAGTCCAAGAAAAGGCTTTCAAGTCAAAACCCTCATTACCGTATCTTCCTCTGGGGTATTCACCAAGGACATAGCACACTCAAGGCTCTGAGAAGTTCTGTAGTTAAAAACAATTCACCAATGAAAGCAACGTGTCTAACTGTATGGAACCCACTACTTCCCAAACTTAAGTGTTTATGCAGCCATTTTTTCAAGTTACCTTTTTAATAGTCCTTGGAAGAATTAAGGAAATACTCCTCTACCGCTCTAATGGGAATGCCTCCTGCAGTCGGGGCTTGGTTTTGAGTGGTCTGTGACTAGGGAAGATGAACTGGGGCTGTTGTAACCACACACTTCCAACAATCCATCCCCAGCCTGGCTCTACCGTTCTATCCAGAAAATCTAGTATCCCCCTGTAATGAATGACATCTATTTGTTTACGTTTGTCTCTCCCGTCAGGTAAACAACATATTTTATCCATCTCTGCATTCAGTGTCTTGCTCTGTTGGCTAGCGAAAACAGGAAACCAGTGTATATTTGCTGAAATAAAAAATTCCATAATGACGGAGTAGAGCAAGATCAATTGACATGGGCTCAAAGCTTCAGCCTGTGCCTCCCGAGCACGCGCTCTCATCACGGGAGAGCAGCTGTCCAACGTGACAGCTGATCACTGCCCATCTGGCCTGCCCCTTGCTGGTCACTTGGGAACTCAGCGCTCAGATCCTCAGTGGGTGGGCGGCTGGGCAGCCTTTCTCAGACACACCCCTGGCTCCAGGACTGCCTCCCAGCCTCTCTAGCCCTTGACTTAGCTCCAACCTGGCCGCACAGGGCAGCAGACTTTCTTGCTAGCATCTCGCCTCTCTACCTCTGGACCAGCTCCTCTGGTGAAAGAAACAGAAATCTGAGAAGCCAGAGCATCCAGGGACCAGAGCGTTCCTTGAGAACATGGGGTCTGTTGGTGTAAATGTGTTTTTCCTTGGATGGCAAGGGCACGTGGAGAACGAGGGTGGGTTGGCAGCTACTGACAAGTGTCCAGCGCGGAGAAAGACCAGTTGAACAGTCAGAAGGCCTTATCACGAGGATTCCCAATCCACCCTTAGAAGTCCTTTTTCAAAAATCACTAGCGTGTAAATATTCAGCTCTCTCTGCTCTGTCCTAGCCCATGTTCCCACATTTAAAAAAAATTTTTTTTCCCTATAGTTACCAAAGTTGCTGACATGTCCCCCCTGTTCTCACTGGCTCTAGCTCATTAGAACAGGTCATACTTCTTTGTACTACTGACAGGGACAGAGCTGACACTTGGTCAGCTGCCTTGCTGAGATCTGTATGTATCATGACGACTATATTAAACATCACCGTAGACCCTGCGAACAGTGTAAAGCAGGTATTCTGGTCCAGCCTCAAGGTGGCCCCATGGCCTGCCTGGGTCCTTCCAAAGGGTCCTCAGTCACTTTTTCCCCCTTGAAGCTGTGCCCCTGGTAACAGGTGTTTCATTTTCTTATAAGATTTTTAGGAACCATGACACACGAAAAATGAATGCAACGAAATGTGAAGAAAGTTTGGGGGGCTGTCTACACCATCGAGGAGAATGAAGATTTGGATGGAGGTTGAATGTGCACAATGGAACATCTACCGTAACATCTGTCCCATATATGGCTTCCAAAGACTTCCACTGCTTCTGGTCTCTGCAGTCAAGTGCATGTGACCTGAAGTTCAGAAAGCAAAGAGTGGCAGAGCTGATAACCCCGTTTATCAGAGGAGCAACCTAGGGCCTGGAGAGAGGAAGGCATTTGCTTGCCCAGTTCATGGCATCACCGTAGCTCCACTGCAGACCCGGGGGGGGGGGGGGAGGGGGGTGGGGTGGGGGGCTGGGCCAGACTTCTTTCTAATGCACCATGCCACTCCCAGACTCACCAATCCACTCGATTATTCAGATGGTTAACAGGACTGCCAGGGAGGGTCTGCACTGGAAGCCTCCGATGCGTCCATTGTGGGTACCCTGGCCTGCTTTCCCAATATGGCTGAAACTACTTCATTTGCTTCCTGTCATTCCAGGAAGCCCACAGGCCTGTCACTGCGTTCAGATATGGGGGATCTGGGCCATCAAGCACTTTAATTAGTCTGGAAAAAAATGAAACTGATCAAATTAAATATTAATCACATATAAACTGTGGATAAATCAGTAGGGGAATCATCAGGCAGGAAGGGCCATTCTTAAATGCAGACTTTTTTTTTTTTTAGAAAAAAATTTCAAAGGCCTCGCCTCCTGCTCCCTGTCCTCTGCCAAGTTTAAGTTGATTTCAAAGCAAAAACAAAGCTTCTATTTTCCAAGCACAACAATGATGTCTAAGCAGAAGTTTCTTTTGCTGAAATATTGAATGGAAAACTCAGTTCCTTAAATCTTTCTAAATCTTTGCCTCTGATTGGGTTCATTAATAAACATGCTGATTTTGTTACAGGGAGAGACATATGGTATAATCCGCTAACAGGAAGAAGTATTTTGCATTTTATTGTAGAAAACAAACACGCAAACAGGTTCTCACAGATGGTTTTCTTAGCTTCTGGGAGGGGAAAAAAGCTTAATAATGCTTGAAACTAGTTTTTCTCTTTAACAACAACAAAAAAAATCCTCGCACATCTCTAGTGGAACTGTTTATAAATTAGATTAAGTTCCACTCCAAGGTTTTAACATTTTAGAATTCACTTTTTCCTCGTTTAAACTCCCCCCCACGCACGCACTCAGAGTTTCTTTTCTCTACTCAACCCCCATCCTCTTTCCTTAGAAACATTAACTTGCTCAGAAAGGCAGAGACAATTCAGCAAGGCTTCACGTACCCATCATCATAAAGGAATAGGCTTTCTCACAAATAAATTTTCCAGATAACTGATGCTAACCTTTTAAGATTTTTCAAAATTGGTAGTGATGTTGTTTTCTTTTCTCTTAAGTAGACTTTATTTTCAGAATTTTAGATTTACAAAGAAACTGAGAAGGCAGTAGAGTATTCCCATATTACCCCACACCCAGTTTCCCCTATTACTACATTCCCTTATCATCAGTCCCTGATCTTACATAAATACGCCACATTCGTTACAATTTGTGAGCCAATATTGATACATTATGATTAAATGGAGTCGTAGTTTATTTAGATTTTCTTAGTGTTTATCTAATATGTCCTTTTTCTGGTCCAGGATCCTATCTAGGCTCCTATATTACATTGAATCCTCATGTCTCCTTGGGCTCCTTTTGGCTGGGGCAGTTTCTCCAAATGTCCTTGGTTTTGATGACCTTGACATGTTTTTGGAGAACTGAGCTATTCTGCAGGATGCTCTACTATTGCGATTTATTTGCTTTCTCATAATAAAGACTGAATTTATGGGTTTTGGGGAGGAAGATCATAGAGGCAGAGTGTCATTTTCAACACATAATATCAATAGTACATTCTATCACCATGATTTATGACTTTTGATGTTGACCTTGGCTGGGCGTTCACCAGGCTGAAAAGTAGTGTTTATCAGGTGTCTCCACTGTACAGTTTCCCCTCCCCTTTCATATCGTCCTCTTTGGAAGTCAGTCACTATGCACAGCCCACATCTAAGGCGTAAGGAGTTAGGCTATCCTACGAAGCGCAGAGTATCTACATAAATTATTTGGAATTCCACATGGGAGCTTTGTCTCTTCTCCGAAACTTATCAATTTATTTATATCAGTATGGAATCATGGATATTTATTTCATACTTGGGGTTATAATCCAATGCAACTGCATTGCTTTGCTAATAAAACTGTCCCAGGTTTGGCCACTAGGAACTCTAGAGAATCCTGTGATTCTCTCATCACATACATCCAATAATTTCTTTCCCTCTTTTTTTTTTTTTTAAGCACTGCCTTTTCCGGTGCCATAAAATTTTCCAGGCTCATCTTGTATATTTCCCACCCCAATCCTAGAATCAGCCATTTCTTAGGAGCCATTCTGCCCTTTGCTGCAGAATGAGATTAGAAACCAAGATCTGGAAGAAGATGTGCTTGTTGCTCCTGGAGTGCCCTTTCCTTTAGGCCCTGTCAGCTGACAGGGCGAGGAAAATACATGTGCGTATACTAACTAGCCTTTGTCTGTAGATTTAAAAACAGGTCTACAGGCAACCATCTGCGTCTCCGTGACGCTGAACATGAGTTCATACTGGCGTCTCCACTCTGATCCGTTCCCACTGATGACCTTCTCCAACAGCGAGAAGCCGGGCTAGACGGTGGGTTTTTATTTTGTTACTGTACACCTTTCTCCAGTATTCCTTGATGAGGAACTTTTTAAGAAGCTACGTGAGCTAATGTGTTTATTTTGCAGTGGGTTGGATTTCACTTTTGTGAGGACACAGGGTTATCACTGTGAGAAATCACTGTTTGGCTTAGTTACTAATCTTCGGCTCAGAAAAGAGAATCAGAATCCAAAGAGATCATAAAAGACCAGAACAATGGGTTGACTCTAACAAGCTAGAATTTCACAGGGAAAATTATAAAGTATTGCACTCGAATCTGATTCATCAGCCACAAAAGAAACGGATGGGGTCACTGGGGTTTTGGCTGGTTCACAGCCCACTGAGACTGGGAAGTTGCCTTCAATTGGCTTGCCAGTGGTGCTTTTCAGTCCTTGAGTACGAGGCTTACACTAGTAGGTGTCCGGGAAATATATATGGAGTATTTAATGCTTTTTCAATTTCTTCCCTCACTGTTAGCTATCCTCCTTTCACTTTCGGGTGTCCTTTGTGTTCAACTCTTGGTTTGTCTCTTCTCTAACACCATTCCTAAAGCATAGCTACAAAAAACCCCAACCAAACCAGCACAAAAGAAAAAAAAAAAACAACAACCCTAGAAAACCCAATACCCATGCTTATTAAAACAACATGTAGGCCTGAAGATGAGGTTCAGGGCAGATCAGAGATTTTCCAGTGGGTTACATAAATGAGCTTGGAAGATGTGTGGCATCTATCTTTGCCTACTCAGGGTACTTTCATGCCTGGCTCAGGCGTTTTCATGTCTGCTCCGGTCAGGTTGCTGAAAGAACCACCCACTAAGAGGAAAATCATGAAACCACAATCCATGCAAAGTGGCATTTTTACTCGTCTGCTTGGGCAGTGGGCAGTTCTTCCCTCTGCTGCTATAAGGCTCATTTGAAATTGCAAAAGTTGGCTATATGTCCTCTCATTTATATTATAATTATAATTATGAAAATTTGCCAGGACATTAGGTAAGTTTAAGTCTTTAAAATTCGGTACCAGGCACGGCAAGAAACTAAAAGGCATCCAGATAGCAAAAGAGGAAGCAAAACTGTGCTTATTTACGGACAGCATGACCCTAAATGTAGAGAATCTTTAGGAATCCACAAAACAACTACTAGTTTATTGTTATTAGAACTAATAAATAAATTGAGTAAAGTCACTGGATATAAGATCAATATATGAAAATGAACTGTATTTCTACTGAGCAGCAGGGAACACTTCAAAAAAGAAATTTAAAAAATTCCACTCACAACAACACCAAAAATACCTAAGTGCCTAGGAATAAATTTAACAAAAGAAGTACAAACCGTGTACGTTGAAAACTACAAAACATTTTTGAAAGAAATGAAGGAAAATCTAACTAAATGGAAGACTGAATATTGTCAAGACAGCAATTCTACCCAGATCGGTCTGTGGATTAAATGCAATCCCTTCAAAATCCCAGCAGACGTTTTTTTTCTCCCTTGCAAAAATTGACGAGATGATCCTAAAATTCATATGGAAATGCCAAGAACCCCCAAAAGCCCAAACAATCTTTAAAAAGAAGAATAAAGTTGGAGGACTCACAGTTTCCAATTTCAAAACATCTTACAAAGCTATAGGAATCAAGACAGTCTCGCACCGAGATAAGGATAGACAGACACACAGATCATAGGTTCAGAAATGAGAGTCCAGAGATAAATATTTATGTTTATGATCAAGCGATTTTTGACAAAAAGTGCCAAGGCACTGCAGTGGGGAGAGGGTAGTCTTTCCAACAAAGGGTCCTGGGATGACTGGATATCCACCTATAAGACGATTAGATGCTTACTTCACACCATACACAGAAGCTCCCTGGTTCACACAGATGTAAATGTAAGGGCTAAAATTATAAACCTTTTAGAAAAAGCAAAACAAAACAAAACACCAAGATAGTCTCCGGGACCTAGCGTTTAGACAAAGAGCTCTTAGATACAATACAAAAGTAAAATGCTGACAAATTGGAGTTCATCAAAATTAAAAACCTTGCACTTCAAAAGACACCATTATAAATACGTAGAGTCAAGCAGCTGATGGGAAGGAAATATTTGCAAATCATATACTTGGTAAAGGACTTGTATCCAGAATATATGAAGAATTCTTAAAAGTCAATTATAAGAAGACAAACAACCCAATTAAAAAATGGGCAAAGATTTGAATAGTATTTCATCAAAGAAGATACACAAATGGCTAATAACACATGAAAAGACGCTCAACATCATTAGCCATCAGGGAAATGCATATTAAAACCACAAGGAGATACCACTTCACATCCACAAGGATAGCTATCATAAAAAAAGACAGACAATTACAAATGTTGGCTAGGGTATGGAGAAATTAGAACACTCATATGTTACTGGGGGGGAATGTCAAATGGTGCAGCCACTTCAGAAAAAAAAATCCAACATTTAGGCAGTATCTTAAAAAATGTTCAACAGAAGTTTACTTGTATGACCCAGCTATTCATTCCTAGGTATCTAGAAGGAGAAATGAAGACACATCTCCACTGAAAGATGTGTGCGGAAATGCTCATGGCAGCACGATTAATAAGAGCCAAAAAGTGGAAACAAATGTCCCTTATGGTGAAGAGGTAAACGGACATGTTCTATCCAGTCAGTGGAACATCTTTCAGCAATAAAGCGGCACAAACTACTAATACACGCTACGACAGAGAGGAACCCCAAAACATGAAGCAAAGTGAAAAGAAGCCAGATGCAAAAGATTCCGTTGACACGAAACGTTCAAAAAAGGCAGATCTGTAGACAGAGGTTGCGTTGGACTGGGCGTGGCAATGGGGACTGACCACAAGTGGCCATAAGGAATTTTACAGGCGTGATGATGAAAATGTTCTAATACTTCACTGAGGTGACAGTTACGCAAGCCTGCAGACTGAATGAAAAGCATTCGATTGTACACGTAGTATAAGTGAGTTTTATGGCATACAAATTAGATTTGAACAAACTTGTTAAAACAAGCTGATGAACATGTTTCATGTAATCTTATTTGAACAGAAATCAAAACAGAAAATGACAAAGCAAAAGAAAACAAAATCGAAAATTAAAGCTCTGTCGTCATGATTTACACCAGATCCTCAAACCTTACTCATCTGAGATCTCAAAGTTGTACCTTTTACTGTCTGCCTATTTCCTTCACCCCCCTGCCCCTGGAAACTACTTTTTTGTGCTCTGTTTCTAGGAGTTTGACATTCCCCTACCCCCAGGTTTCACATATAATTGACACCATGCACTATTTGACTTTCTCTGGCTTATCTCATTTAGCATAATGCCCTTAAGGTCCGTCCACGTTGTTGCAAATGGCAGGATTTCTTTTTCTCACGGCTGCATAAGAAATTTGCTAAGAGGGGAGTTACTTAAACGTCGCCACTACCACCACCACCAGCAGCAGCAGCAGCAACAGCAACAGCAAAAGAAAGAAGGAAGGAAGGAAGGATGGAATGAAAGAGAGAAGGAAAGAAAGGCGAAGTGATGGATGCGTTGGTTAACTACATCCTCTCCCAAGGTATATGTAATTTCAAGTCACCTCAGTGTATACTTTAAATATCTTAAAATTTTGTCATTTCCATTTTAATAAAGCTGAAATAAAAATAAAAAACTTAAAAGCTTCAGAAGCAGGCACATTTATGGGTAATACTTTGGATGCCAAACCATCTACAGGGGCCGAGCTCCCTGCCTGGTTGTACTTGAATATTTTTTAAAATAAGGAAGCACATGTATTATGTTGAAACTTTAAAACTGAACTCTGTACCAGTGTTTTCTCTGACCCACAGCTAAATTCTAATTTTGGTCAATATTCCAAAGCAGATAACATTCATCGATTACCTACAACCCTAGCAAGGGGAGAGTACTGCCAAAGGCAATTGACCATCCTTACGTGTCCTACACTTTTTCTTCTGGAAAACGTCCAGCATATACGAAAGGAGACAGTATGGTCCTGTAAACTTCCAAGTCACAATTTCAATAGCTCTCCACTCATGGCCAGTCCTGTTCCCCACCGTCCCCAGCCTCAGGAAAAGGGAACCAAGTTGCCTCTTGGGCTGAAATGTAACACCAGAAACACAAGCAACTTCTGGGGTGGTGCGAGGTCTGGGTGAGGAGAGGCAGAGGTGAACTGTCTGGGAACGATCCTCTAGCCGTGAGATACTATCTCTTTCCAGAAGAAAAGGCTTGGCTGAGCCAGCAGACAGATCACAGTTAACTGGGGAGGTCAAAAGAGACTTTGCCATCCACACTAGGGCTGTGACTGGTCAAACACGAACGGACCATTTTCTAGGAATGCTCTGCTCATCCGTGGAAGGTGAATGAGGTGAACTTTCCCGGTGCACGCGGGTACCATTTAGAGCACCTGGATGAAGTCGTTTCCCGAGCGGTCTCCGCGTGCCCTGGAGGAACTAATCACTTCACACGTCTGAGCAGCACGTGCCTCAGGCAGGTTATTCTTCTTCAACACCCAGTGAACTTGAACGGCATGGGAACTTCCCACCAAAGACGGGGAAGCAGCGAGCCCCGGAGGGTCCTCTGTCCTCGGGCACACCCCCGCCCCAGCCCTAGGAACCTCTTTGCATCTCAAGGCGAGGCAGTGCACGCTGGCTCAGGGAATGGCCCTCAGTTTTCCACCTGCTGATTAGCCATCTGGTCTCCGTGCAGAGCCAGGTCCCTGTGTTTGAAGACGAGTCTGGTCACTGAGCACACAGGCCCCAGGCTCCTCAGAGGGCAGCCTTTCCGTATAGAGCATGTGCGGAGACAGGCTTCAGAGCTCAGAGCCGGATAAATGGGCCGTCTTTATTTGAGGGAAAAAAAGGGTTCCCAGCAGCGGTACAGAGCCCCCCCACTGCCCCCCAGCATCCCCTGAAGCCATTCTGATCTCAAGGGAAACCTGCTGAGACTCTAACCTAGAGGACTTTATCACGCTGAAACCCCACCTCTGAAATAAAGTCAACACAGCCTTCTGGTGGCCAAAGAGAAAGGTCGTTGTTATTATTTATGATGATGATGATGATTTCATCTGAATGCAGCCCTGGCTCCCTGTGCGCCTTTGAGAAAGTAATGCGGCTTCTAGTTCCAACCCATGGAGTTCTGTCCACACTGTGTCCGCGGCCTCGGTTAGGGCTGGTAAGGCAGAGAGAGAGCTGAGGGTGTTTGTTCCCGACGTCTGTGACGGTCGCCAGGAAGCCCTCCTCCGTGTCCGGCATGTCGCTCTCTAGGCTAACAACCCGGAAGTCACCAAGAACTCCGCCCGACTCTCAGCCACAAACAGATCTGTCAGGCTTTTCGTTCCTTGTATTTTGGCAGCAAACCTCCTTTAGGTAGTTATTAACTTTTAAATATAAAATCCAGGCACCAAATCATAAAGCAGAAAAGACACACATAATTTGGGTTAATTAAAATGCCTTCGAGTGAACAGGTGACAGATGTCAAGCCTCCTGGCACCCGGAAGAAAGGCGTGCAACAGACTATTAGGATTCCTGTGTTAATCAGGTAATAGTAACTTGGGTAATTAGCAAATCACACCAAATCTTGTTTAAGTCCCAAATCTCATTTAGAGCCTTTTGGAGAAGCTGTTTAAATACAAAGGACACACTCTCCTACTGACAGAAGATGCCTGCTTACTGGGGCAGATATCCCAGCCTCCTTCCTCTATTAAATCCATTTTAATTATGAAGTCTCAAGGTCTAATTCACCAAGGACTGTTAACACAGAGTACTTGTCCCTTTGCTCTTGCTACTGGAATCCAGGAGCCCTGGAACCTGGAGTTCTCCTAGACTTCAACGACTCCACAAGTCCCAGACCAGGAACATGCTGCTGGTCTTTGTCACTCTTCTACCAAGGCGCTCCATACCTGTTAGGAAAATATCTACCCTTGCCTATTTCTGATTCCCACGTAAAGGATCAAGACAATTAACACCTCTCCCTCAGGAGGCGGCCCTTGGTTCCTGAGCCTGGGGGCAATCTGAAGGTAATGCTAGGCTTAGCGCGGCCATGTGCTCAGCACACCCCCGTAACGGTGGCCAGCAGGCTCAGGCTGCAGCAGCAACTCGGGTCTGCTCTTCTGCATTCCTCTCGCCGCGAGCTTGTTATTTTAAACCATTTTTATAGAGCTCTTTACAACACTCCTCCTCTATTTGGATCTAAAAGTACATTTGAAACGTTACTGGATTCCAATCCTGTCATCCTGCTTAGAATAGCTCATACTGGGCTTGTTTCTACAAGACAGTCGGTTAAGCCTAGGGATTGGGGGGGGGGGGGTCACTTGCCCGTGCTCCTTTTCAGCTACAGAGTGCCGGGAACATGATCTAAAGGTCCGGAGTGGGCCTCAGTTGTCTTGCCTACTTAATCTTGGAACTTAATCTATTTTTCTTTTCTTTCCTTCTATTTATATTCTCTTACCCAATCACCCAGCCAGCATTCTGGAGAGGGGAGAGGTCAGATATCATCCCTGGAGAGGGGAGAGGTCAGATCTCATCCCTGATAGGAGGAGAGGAGAGAAGCCTGAAGTCCTTGGGGCACCAGAGCTCGGCAACTTAGTATACATGACTTTGGCCAAGTCTCTTCTTTGAGTCCCATCTGCTCAATGGGAGCAAGAATATTTCCCCACTGACTTCGCATGAGTGAGAAACAAAAGAATAAATGTCACCATGTTTTGTTAGCCATAAAGCCTTGCATCTGTTTACTCCGAAGGCTTTCTGAGGACACGAAAGGCAGGAACCAAGCCTGGGGCAGTGCTTGCAAACAGGGTACCTGCCTCCCATTCTCAGTGGGATAACTGCTTGGCTCGCTTGCTGGCTCTTCTGCGGCACAGTGGGGACTGACCAGATGCTCTCGAAAAGAACCTGGTGTGGGGTCTACTCTTCAAAGATGGGCAACGGAGGGCAGAATGTTAGAAAGAAAAGACCTCCAGACAAGGAGGTTAGGCACTGGGGTTCTAGGTACAACTCGGCCAGTCACCTATGATGTTAGCTAGTGACTTGGAAAACAGGACGGATTATCAGGATGACAGCTGGTGAACTTGGAGGAAGCAAAAGGGGGCTCATGTGAAGCCAATGTGAATTACGGAGAACAAGTCATCAGAACAAGACTTTTTTTCACAAGGCATGAGATTGATAAACTTAGAAAATAATGTAGACAGGGCAGGCCTGTATTCAGTGAGATATAAATGAGCTTTCACATGCAATTCAGATGGTCAAGATAGAGAAGCGTGGTGGGGACAAAAATGCAATTAGGTGAGCTCATAAATGTTTGATGTGCCCAAAGGGAGATGATGAAGGTCTTAACAGTAATTTCTTCCACCTATCAGGCTGCACATCTGTATTAGCAAGTGATGAGGATCGGGGGCATTAGCTGATGACGAGTGGCTGCAGACACCATGCTTTTTGTTACCTTTCACACTGTGTCTGTAGTTCTTCCTGCCTGGAACATTCATCCCTTGGCCAACTCCTACTCACAAATGCTACATGTTTCAGAAAGCCCAAATGCATTAAGCACTTTCCTGGGTGCTTCCGTATTTCCCTTCTCAAACGCTGTCTCGCCCGATGAACTCTTTGGGAAGTCACTGTGCCTGACTTGCTCCCCACTGGATCCTCAGGCCCAGCAAAGTGTCTGGCACTCAGGGGATGAACTAAATTTGTATATGACATGGAGCTGGTCACGGCAGGACACTGGATCATGAAACACAGACGCACAAGTATCTCAACTGACTAGAGGGATGGCAAGTCCATCTCATCCCAGTAAGATGACCTGTGATTAGGGAGACCTGCGGTTTGCACACAGGTTCACAAATAACAAACACACACACGGAGGTGGAATGGATTTTCTTCAACGGATCTATATGTAAGGAAAGACTCAAATTAAGTTTGGAATAAATAAATGCTTTCTGGTAAACCCACCAGAAGAGCCAATCCCACTGAAAGGTGGCACAGGTCTCCGTCAAAGGCAGTGATGGCCTCTCACCCCATTCCACACAGCTCAGGCCGGAGCAGTCACAAACCCGAGTAGGTCTGGGAGAGAGGAACAGGAGTGACGCAGGGCTGGGAAACCCAGCAATGCGGGGAATGGCTGAAAGAACCGAACGCAGGCCTAGGGAAGAAAAGCTCCAATAAAAATATGTACTTTCCAGGCGTCTAGAGGGATGATGGCAGGGGCACTGGATTTATTCTCGGTGACCCTAGGAGAGGCAGCCCAATAGGAGAAAGTAACAGACCTGACATCATGCAGGAGGACATTTTCTAAGAATGAGAGGCTTCCTCAGGCTTCTTGCTCAGGGCTGTTTGTCCCCGGCACAAGAGGCCAGATCGCCTCTCCCGGGCGATGCTGAGGACACTTACAAAGGTACAGGCCTGCGCTGGGCAAACTTGCCAGCGCGCTAAGCAGCTCGGCCATGCTCTCGTGCTCACAAAGCCGCCCTCCACCCTTCACCTTCTCACAGTCCACAGGAGAGGCTGCCACCTTCTCCACAGTTGGGCTCTTGCAGGGAGAGGTGGAGTGGTGTTTGCACTGGAGATCTGTCTGCCTCACCAGCATAAGCAGGTGGCGCCTCTCGGCAGGGAACTTGCGGGCGGATGTGAGCCCCACAGAACATGTGGGCAGCGCCACGGAGCCCCTCCCAAATGAATCCCAATGGAGCGGCGAGGGAGGAGCCACCGACCGGCTTCCACCTCTCCCCAAGCCAGATCCTTGACTGCACCCGCACCAGAGACATCCGGGCAGGCACAAAGGGCTTTCACCGGAAACCAAGAAAGTATTTTGTGCTTCCCAAGTTGGCATCTGGGATTAAGGGTTTTCTTCTTCTTCTTCTTCTTCTTCTTCTTCTGCTTCTGCTTCTTCTTCAGTGGGGCTAGTTAAATTCTTGGCACTGCTGGGTGAGAGCAGAGACTACTCCCATCAAAAGACACTGCTCGGTAGGCTCCCCACAAACCTGCTGGTGGGGTGGCTGCCCTTACCAAAGACAGAAGCTGCAAGCAAGAAGTACTTTCTTCTCCCACGTGTTCTGGAACTTTCTACAGATCCAGGATGACGACCACCATCCAAAAAACTCTAAACAACAAATAACCCCACCACCCAAGGAGAAGGCCTGAGTGAGGCGTTCTCTTTTCCATTTTGTTAGGCTGCTGGAGGTAAAGGACCAAGCGGAAGGCAGGGTGCCAGGAACTTCTTTTCCCTGAGGCCCTGGTCCAAGTAAAACCAAGAAAAATGAGACTGGGGTGGGGGTAGGGGAAGAAACCGTCAACACCACAAAAAGCTAATGGCTGGAAAACAGGGGCAGGAGGAGGGCTGGAGAGTTGGACACTGGGCTTCTCTGGTGGCTGAGTGCATGCCCTACATAGACTTGCAGAGAGGAGGCCCAGCCCTGTGCCAACCCCCACAGGACAGGCGGACAGTGCTGGTTTTGTTGGCAGATTTCTTTCTTCTGGTGGGGTGCTTTCTCCTTGCGCAGCAGGCCCCAGAGTGAAAGCTGACAAGCCCTGGCAGAATTTTAAAAATTGCTGCCACTCTCCCACAGACGTCCATTATGTCTCTGGAGCCTTGCGATTCACAGCATAAAAGCATAATCAAGAGAAATCATGGTTCAGCTCAGTCAGGGATGGGCAGAATAGTCCATTTAACTTTATGTTAAAAAAAGGAAAATAATTGGACCAAAATTTGTTTGAAATGGGAGTAGGAAATGGCTTGTTTTCAATCTATTTCAAATGAAAAGCCCCCATTAAATCCTCATTGGAAACTATTTAGTTTGGAAACAAGTTCGGTATTCCATAGGCAGTATACATTAAAAGTTGCAGCACAGCGTCGTCTGTGTAAGAACCATCTGACAACCCGATGACCTAGTTCTACAGGGCTTTTGAAAGAAGGGCCGGCTGGGCTGGGGCTGTTCACAGCCGGGCGGTTGGCTTCCCAACAAAATCTGCAAGACCAAACTGGCTGGAGAAAAGGAAGCCTTTCAAGTCGACAGAAAGCCCCAAACTACCTTCCGCTGGCAAACAGCAACATGGCAGCGAAGACCAAAGGGAAGCTTCAGATGGTGGGAAATGAGTCATCCAGGAGAAGGAAAGGAGTTCTTGGGGCCATGCAGCTTTGTGGGTCTACCTCCCAAATGACAGCAGTCAACTCCCCTACCCAGAAGGCTCAGGAGCCGGCATCCCAGAACTGCAGGGAACTCCCCTGTGGATGATGTACGGACCCCTGGCTAACGCTCCCTCAGGCCACGGCGTGCTGGGAACAGACGGCCCAGAGAGAGGCTGGCCCTACAGGCACTTCTCGCACACGACAGCAGTCTCACTCCTTGGGGCCCACCTCTCAAGTTCAAGGTCTCCTCCTCCCCAGCTGACTGTATTACCAGGCGTGCCTGAGAAGTCACTAAGTGCTAATTCCAAGGGGTCAGGGACTTTTTTTTTTTTTAACCCTCTTTATTCACCTTGAACCTAGCACCGTATCTGGCGCACTGTTCAAGTGCTAGATTTGTGTTTGATGAATGAATGAATGACCATTCCATGAAGGGATGAGGCAACCTCTTAAGGGAAAGGTTTGGTATCAAACACCTGGGCATGTTCTTCCTTTAAGCAACAGAAGCATAAATTTTATTTTAGCTTAGTTTTATTTCCCAAGATTTTATTTATTTATTTATTTGAGAGACTGAGAGAGAGAGAGAGAGCATGAGCAGTGGGGAGGAGCAGAGGTAGAGGAAGAGGGAGAAGCAGACTCCCCACTGAGCAGGGAGCCCGATGGGGAACTCGATCCCAGGACTCTGGGATCATGACCTGAACCGAAGGCAGATGCTTCACCGACGGAGCCACCCAGGCGCCCTCAAGCACAAATTTTAAAAGTTCATACATCCTAACAATGCAAGAACCAGACATTATAGAGACAGGTGAAAAAAAAACAAACTGTCAACTAAAAACCTTTAAGTAAAATATAAAACATTTCTCCCTGATGTTAAAGACATGTACTGTTATGGCTTTAAGCAGCAGTGATTTTATTTATCCCTTTGAAAGGACAAAGGCCACATGTCATGGCTGCTCCATGTTCCCGCAGACACCTGGGTGTCCCTGGTCGTCCCAGACGAAACATTCTGTTCAGCAGCTCTACCTTCCTCAACCTACTGAAATATTTACATTCCTCCCTTCCTGCCATCTCTGCTCCTCTGTCTTTAACTCCCCATCTGCCTTCACTTCCTCTTTCATGTCACCTTCAGGGTTCTCGGAAGGTGATAAAATGGCTCTCAGTTCAGTATCATTTGATTTCTCTTGACAGAGCTGGATTGCCTTTCCCATGCCAACCCTAAATGCTGCCTCTCACGTAAGGGTTAAATGTTGAGATTTTTCCAGACCCAATCCCCTCCATTCCTACCACAATTTTGCACGAGTCACTGGGACCTCTAAATAAAATGGAGAGAACTGCCTGCTGGAAACTCTTAATTTCACTGCAAAGCATGGTTTAACTTCCAAGAGTCTGCAAATATACCGTAAATCACCTCCAGAAAGAAAGCCCTCTTCTTCCTCAATTATTCTACACATTTTAGCAGGCTACAAAAACATAGCCTGTCGTTACTAATTTTCACAAAACAGAATTAATTCTGAGAGACTCGAACTTTGATTAAACAACTACAAAGACACGAAGCTGTAATACTTGTTGGTGAGTGTAGCTACGCAGATCCTGGTTACAGGTAAAATGCTTTGATTTTCTTTTCGTGGATTTATGAAGGACCTACTATGTGCAAATCTCATGCTGGGTCCTGCTGGGGGCATGCAACCAAGACTGAGTATTTGTCCTTGCTCCCCAGGCTGGCTGGGCATGGGCACCACACACTAAGTGACTGCAAGTGGAGGGGACGTGCTGGGTGTGGGCAGAGCCTGGGTTTCCTGAACCGTAAGGTTTCACGCTGGGACACGAGGGTGGTGGAGTGCAGGGCGCCTGGGGACCAGAAGGCTAGCTGGGCGGAGGCCTGGTCATGCGTCGAATGCTCTATAGTCAAAAACACTTTCCTTCCTGTGGTTGCTTATGATTCTTCCACTAAAAAGGACCTAGCTTCCAGCACAGGAGAAACAGTGGGATCATCAGATCACTGAGTTTAGGTCCTTAGAGGAGTTCTCCACAGAAGGGCGTGCCCACTCTGCATACCTGTGGTGAGAGCCAAGGCCAGGGGATTCTTCTCTCTTCTACCATGCCGGGCTGCTTGGGCCCCCATGTGTTCAGAAGGTCTAAAATAGGAAAAAGGTGCATCTACAGCACCGAATTTCATCCCATGCCTCTTTTTAGCGGTGCCGTTTACCTCTTAACTACTTTTCAAGGAACCACAGAGAGTTGTGACCTCTTGAGTCTAGAGTCTACTGCCTTGGGACAGTTTCCACCTTTGCAAGCTCCCTTACTGACACTGTTTGCTTTAGATATCCGCCCTTGAAACCAAATTGCTCTGCCCACGTGCCCTTCATCGCCTCTCCTACCAACCTCTTTATTGGGTGGGAGGGTGCCAGTGCTCTGTGCACGTTTTGTTGGCCGAGAAAGGAAACAGACTAAGTCAGTGCTGTTCAACTGATGGCTTCCAGATCACTGTTGGCCTATGACCAGTAAGACCAGGAAAACAGTGCCGTGAAATTTCAGTTTCAATGTATTTGTTATTATTCTAACATTGTCTATTTCTTGCTTCTTTGGTGTTAATAAAAATAATAAAAATATCAAAGGTACCAAGTGCTTCTCTGTGCCAGGTCCTCAGTGCCTTACATACATTATTTCACTTATTCCTTCCAATTATCCCAGAAGGTGGGTACTGCTATAATCATCACTATTTTACAATGAGGGAACTGGGGCAGAGAGGTTATTTGTATTTCCCAAGGTCATCTGACTTACTAGTTAGTAGTATCATCAATATTTGACTCCAGAGCTCTTAACCACTACATTTAAAAAAAAAAATAATGGTAATAATACATGGTATTTGTATTTTTTAAAATTCTTATTTGGTAGTATATACAATCAGCAACTCAATTCTATGCAACCCTCTTACAATTAAAAAAAATTTTTTTTAACTGGATTTAGTGAAATCCCAAAGCCTGATCATCTCTTTGTGAATCAGACTAAATCATCTGATACCAAACCAGGCAAGGAAACCATCATCGGGCCAACGGAGACTTTTCTCTGGACCAACATAAGCAGTCCATAAACCCTGTAGCATCATGCTACAGAATGAGCTTCCATCTACGGAATACGTACAGGGGCAGTAAAGAGCGCAGGCTCTGGAGTCAAACCTCCTCAAATCCTAACCCGAACTGATTTGTTGTGTGACCCTGGCTACGTCACTCTACCCTTTGGCTGCTCAGTTTCTCATATGTAAAAATGGGGATTACTTTACTACTTAAACGTTGTCCTACGGATTAAGTAAGGTGATACATGTAAAGCACCTGGATCATCTTTTAGAAAAATTTTTAAAAAGGGGCACCCGGGTGGCTCAGTCGGTTAAGTGTATGACTCTTGATTTCAGCTCAGGTCAGGATCTCAGGGTTGTGAGATCGAGCCCCAGGTCGGCTCTGCGCTCAGTACAGAGTCTGCTTGAAATTCTCTCTCCCTCTCCCTCTGCCCCACCCCCTGCTCTCTCAAATAAAAATAAATAAAATCTTTAAAGAAATGACTTAGATCAGTGCCTGGCACACAATGAACCCACCTTACGGTTGCTGCCATCATTATCACCATAATCACTGGTCTAACTATTATATGCTCTCATGCGAGGTGTTCACAGATGACAAGATGTGGAAATACTGTTCTCCGAGTTCTTTAAAAAATAAAAAAACGTATATTCCTGACAACCCCCAGATATTACATCTTCCGTATCTTTGGCTTGCTGAAAAATCTCAAATTTGAAAAACCTCTTCCTTGGTCTTTCCCAAAGTGCCAGCTCTCCCAGGCACCAGAAAGCAACCCTTGAGCATACAGATTCCTAAACAGCAGCAGACAAGAAGCACCATGAAGCCATCCCACCCAAGCTTCTGCGGGACCCCTAGTCATTCTGCCCAATAGTAATGACCCAAAATGGCGGCGTACTGGTAGCTCGTCACCTTGCAGGCAGGCAATGCGGGATAGAAGATCTTCCTCCCAGTGGGCCACCTCCTTGAGTGCCACAGAACGGTCATCCCACCAGGCTCCCAGACCCTGGCATCACGAAGAGAGTCCCAGTGTATTCATTGCCATTCCCTCTTCTCCAGACTGAAGGCCACGAAGGTGGGGGCCGAGCAGAATGGAGCGAGGGCTCGTGACTTTATTTCCACCACCGCTGCACAGGGCCATGCGTGCCCACCACTCCCACACTCAGCTGCCACGAAAGGTTAGTCCTGGTCTGGCAGGGGGCAGCAGCTACTATCTCCCTGCTCCCCGCCAGTCTCTGTGCGAGTTCCTGCTCCAACCTCAGAAGAAGAGCGGTGGAGGAGTCCCACTGTCCTTCTGACTGCAAGAACGATCTGCTGAGACTCCACGTTTGACCTCTTCTACTGTTCCGTTAGCATCTGAGGCCAGCGGGCCTTGCCCACCACAGAGCGTTAGATGAGAGCCTGGTCCCTGCACAGAGCCTCTGCAGCACGTGAGAACCAGCTAAGCAGAATAAGGCCTGTTCCGCCTGGGAAGAAACATTCGAAGGGCAGTCTGCAGCACCTCATTTGTAAGAAAAGCAAAGGAGACCGAGAAGCATAGAGCCAGGCTCTCTCCTCAGCAGCCACAACCGCGAGGCAGAGTGTGGACCAGAGGCAGGCCCCTATCAGAAAAGAGGGCTGGTTACCTTCTGGCCGCTCTAGCACAGGGACTGTTTTCTCTGACGTCGTTACAATAATGGGGCAAAAGCTCCTGCTCTTCTTGATGACTGACCCTTTGGTCTTCTTGCCACGACCATCCACAACTACAGAAATGAGAATTATAACCCCTTCAAAATTGGGGGCAAAAGGCAAAGAAACCAAAAAAGAGGAGTGTATCCATTCTTTTGCATGTGGATAGAATTGATTACCAAGTTGAATTCTCAGTCCCTCCTCGGAAACCCCTGGAGCAGCAGGAGATCATGTGCACTGAGGTCTAGGTTAGCCTACTGAGGAACGGGAGATCCTGTAGAGCCAAAATGGGCTGGCTCCGCTGAGACTACCACCCCAGACCAACCAGTCCGTCAATCACCAGATGCAACCGAACGCCCCTCGATCAGCCAAGCCCAGCAGGCCACGGACGACTGAGCCGGTCTGGCAGAAATCCCCGGAGCTGGCCCAGAGAAGCTCGAACACCCACCTGACCCAGAGAATTGTGAACTCTATGAAATAGTTGTTGTTTTCACTCACCAAGTTTTGGGGTGGTTTGTTATGTAACAAAAGCTGAGAGCTTCTCCTTTCAGCGTCAGTTGGAGGCCAGCCGTCTGTAGGCCTGCCTACTCCTAAGGACATTGCCATGGACCTTCTGTCATGCCCTATGGGGCCTCCAGCTGGAGCCCTCAAGTGACGTCACCCCAAAATAAAAATAATGGGAAAGAAAAAGAAGTAAGTGCCTGGTGGGTAAGTGCGTGTGAGCATAGGCATAGGGGTGGTGGGGATGGAATGAGCAGTCAGGAGGGGAGAGAGGAATATCACACTCAAGGCGCCCAGCTGAGACAGCATGTCACACTGAACGCAGAAGCAACCTCCCTGACCCCCCGAGGTCCCTTCTGCCAGCAGCAAACAGAAGCAGTAAGAGCAGTGACCATAAGCAAGTGTTCTGGCTAATTTTCAGGTCAGGCTGGGGGCCAGGGAAAAAGAAGTGGAAAGAATCACAAAATCCATCTTGCAGAAGCACATCCCAAATCCTTGTCAGCTCTGCTATCATCGTCGTAAGTAATTCTACACGGATAGGAAAAATAAAGGCTTGAGCATAAGGTTTCTATCTGTGCTGCACAGAAGCTGATTAAAAATGCTAACTACCATGATTGTCCAACCACCAGACGCTCCCCAGAGACCCATGCTCACAGATGGTGATTAGTTTGGGATGGCCAGAACATTCACCAGTACCATGTTGCTGTAACACCCACAGACTATCTGTCACACTCCCAGGAGGCCGTTAAAGGCTGTTTACTTCATACAGTTAACTTGAACCATAAGCTTCACAAGCCTCTTTGATGCAATTTTAATCACTCTCCTCATAAACCCGTAACACTCCCCGGCATGGATATGCATTTGCACACAGCACAACGCACAACTCCCCTTGGAATTTTGCAGCGCGCACCGCCCCCTCCCCCACCCGGCCTCCCCCCAGTGGATGCCGTGCTGCAGATACCGTCTAGGGGCTCCCCTGATTCACGTACTTGCATTAGTGCTTCCCAGCGTGGTAATACATCACGGCGCCCAGCGGAAACTGGGTGATAAAAGATCAATACCAGGACCTTGTAACAAATGTTCCAACCGTGAAACTGCAAGCCACCGTTTATCTTTTCCAGAACATATTTTTTCCCCCCAAGCAAATTCTAATTTTCTAGACTGACCTCAGCTATCCTTTCTGATATTTATTTATTTGGAAAGCAAAATCAGTGAGGTCCTGGAGACTGTTCCTGAAAAGATACAAAGCCCTGTTTCACCACCGCCCCACCCCATCCGCCCCGGGAACTGGTCCCCGCCGGCCCCCTAGGAGAACTCCCTTGTCCCTCTCCAAATTCTACCACTTCACAAGGGCACGTCCGCCACTCAGCAGACTGGCAGCATGTTCTCTCTGGCAAGGCTTTGGCCAGTGAGGCTGTGACATTTGGTGGGTGTGCCAGCAGCGAGAAGGACGCCTGGGATGAAAGGCAGGGGCCCTTTCAAGTAATTTTATGTGAATTCCGTGTGATTTGACATTTCTTTATAGGTAGGGTTTGTTTGGTTTCTTGAGGGGTCTCGCCATAGAAAGAGCAGAGGGTCTGAACACAGAGGGTTCAACCTGGGCTTAACTTCTGGGTTCAACCCTTGGAAACCAAGCAGCTCTGCCCCGTCTGCTGGGCTCTGCAAGCTCCCCGCCTTTCTCCTTCCTAAAATGGGCGTAACTCTCGGTTCTGCTTAGTGCACAGGACTGCTGTGCAAATCAAATGAAATGCTATTTTACGAAGGGGCTTTGTAAACTGTGAATTATTAAGACTGTTTTTAAAGATTTTTTTTTTTTAATTTGCATCTACACCCCTATTGCTGATTTTAGTCCTTTTTTCCAGCTAGGTAAAGACAGAACTGAAGAGAGTTGCAGAGCAGTCCTGTTTGCAGTGCTGATATTTTTCTAGACTTTCCCATCTGATGGTCTGCCCACAGGCAGGCTCTTTGTGTGTCTGTGGTGTTGGGGTCTGAGAGGCTCCGGGCTCTTTTGTGGCTGTCTTCAGCAAACACAGCCCTCCTGGGTCTCCTTTGGCGAGTTTATGGTGTTTATGGCTGGCCACAGTTTGTGAATGAGATTACTCTTCCCACAAATAAACAATATCTGGGGAGAAGTTTTCCCGGGTGCTATTACCTCCATTCTTGGCTTTGCCTGCCTTTGCTCTTCTATTTTTTTTCTTTGTGCCCTGGGGCTCAACAGTCTCTTTCTAGATAGAGCATTCTAGAAGACCACTTCCACTTAAACCGCTGATCCTTGTTCATACCATTGCCCCCCCACACCCTGCCCCAAATTGAGGCCTTATTCTCCACACATCTCCAGATTTAGGAAATAGAATACTTTGCATCTCAGGTTATCTTTTATAAAACACGTCTTACTATTTATTTCCTTCTATTACCAAGGCTGGCTCATGCTCTCACCTCCTTCTTCCCCCTCCAAACTCTGTGTCAAAAGTCACACGTGGCAGTACGTGTTCAAGATCCCTGGCAACCCTTTCCTCTCAGCTAGAAGCAGGGCTTCCTATATCCTGTTGATTTTCATTTCCCCCTCCCTCCAGACATCAGGGTTTCTTCTCTGTTGGAAGATCCGGACCCACAGTCAATCTCCACTCTGGGGACTTAGCCCCTGGACAGTCCCAGTATCAAGGATTTCTTCTCACCCTTTCCCTATAGAAAAATCTCTTCCAGTAAAAAAAACGCCTTACATTGAAGTTAACTGCAGGCTCCCTTTAGGGAACTAATGGTCTATCTACAGTACCCGTCCTCTAAGCTGAAAACTGCGTGCCTTGGAACAGGGCTAACTGAAGGAGACGTGTTAGCAGTGGATCTAATTCCTCTAAACGGGATTATAAAATTCAGCCTGGAAACCTAACTCCAGGCCTTGCGACCCACCCAATTTGTCTCCCACTGCTAAATCTAGATGTCACTGATAAAATAAGAGATTTGCTCCTTGTCTCAGAAGGAAGAAAAATCTTGGAGAATACAGTTACCATTGGAGGCACAGTTCGATCTTATCTCATTAATACTGACACTTCCCCCCACCAAAGACAACTTTAGGTTACCATAACAACTCCCCTGTAGAGTTTAAAACCCAGAAGCCCATTTCCACTGTTTATATTTAGTGCTATTTATGTAGACCAGTGTTTTCTTCTCTTTTATGTCTCTTTTTAACAAAGAAGAAGTGGCATACGGTATAGCAAAGTGAGAAATTCATTTCATTTCATTTGCACGGTGGCTATGATGTGGAGTAGTCTCTTTTCGTGGTGGGCATATGCAGAGAAAGAATGCAAGGGGAAGGAATTGATAGGATTTTATAAAATAAATATGATGTTGATCTATACCTAAAATCGTTGAGTAAGTATTATGAACAGTTATTACAGCCAAGTGGCTACCCCCTTGAAATACTGGGTGGGGGATGGGTGGGGAGTTCAGTAACCACAAAAAGAGAAGTGAGCACTGCCGGTGTTGGGTAGGGGCATGTAATCGAATTTTGCTGGAGAGGCTGGAATTTTAACTTCTGCCACCGAGCAGGAGCCTCAAACTTGAGATCAGTCCCAGTCGGCCTGCAGTGCATGGTGACTGGCTGAAATGAACTGATGTTCCTCGGCCCAAGGGCCCGGCATTCCAGTGTGAAGAAACCTACAGAGGCCGCTGGAGACACAAATCTTAATGGATTTCTGGAGAAGAAGAGAGGAGAAAGATGGAGATGGGCAAATGAGAACAGAGTGACTCCCAGGAATGACAGCTCAGCGTGCTTGGTATCAGTTCCAGGAATGATGTGAAACAGACTCTGTTTAAATATTCTGAAAAGCATGATAAATCAAAAGGGTAAGAAGCACTTGGAATCTCTGTCTTGGGAAGAAACATCCCGTTCAAGTCAACAAACATTTACTGCGTGCTGCTCGTACGTAAAACCCAGAGCCAGGGGCTGAGGTCACCTGGTAGTCAGGGTGGCTAAGAGCACATAGTGGCAGTGAGGGTGTGGGGCGTGGGGAGGGCAAGGCAGGAACTTCAGACACACAGAGCAGGTGGAGGGGAGTGCCATGAGGACAGAAGGAATGGGATTAGAGGCCAGGGAGTAGAAGGAGATGGTTGGGCAGTCATGGAGAGAGGGAAAGAAAGCCTTTTTTTTTTTTTTTTAAGATTTTAAGATTTTTATATTTATTTGAGAGAGAGAGAATGAGCAGTGGGGAGAGGCAGAGAGACAGAGAGAAAGAGAGAAAGAGAGAGAGAGAGAAGCGGACTCCCTGTCAAGCAGGAAGCCCGACTTGGGGCTTGACTCCAGGACCTATCCCAGGACCTGGAGATCATGACTTGAGCTAAAAGCAGACGTCCAACCGACTGAGCCACCCAGGCGCCCTGGAAAGAAAGCTTTGTAAGTGGGCCAGGACAGTAGCAGAATCTGGAGGTTGTACAGAATTGGGCGGGAAAGGGGGTCTGAACTGAAAGGACATCCCCGGAGATGGAACGAGGTGGGCGGTGAGCAGGGCGTATGTCAGGCAGCAGTGAGCAAAGATCTGGCGTGGTAAGGGCAGCCCCCTCCCGTGAGCTGGCTGTGTAAGGCAAGCGAGGAGATCCCCAGGAGAAAATGTGGGGTCAGAGCTATGTGAGTGGAAAGGAAGGTATGTCAAGTGGCATTCCAAGGACAGAAGTGACAAAACTCAGTGACTCGCTGGATGTGGGAGGCGAGAGAAAGCAAGACTGTGATTTCTTACTCTGAGACTAGACTCAGAGGACCGGGTACCTCAAGGTGGGGAGCGACAGGCCACGCATCGTACATCCGTCTCTGTAGCATGTGGGGACCGTGGGCAGGAGGTAAGCCTCACCCACCAGGAGCTGTGCTGTGAGTGATGGCTGGGGCCTCCCACCCAGATGCTCTGAGCTCCTTTTGCGGTTGGCCTGAGGCTTGAGGTACGGTAGTTCCCTCTTATCCATGGTTTTGCCTTCCGCGGCTGCAGTTACCTGCAGTCAAAAGCAGTCCTGCAGCGGACGCCCCTCCTGACATATCCTCAGAAGATTAACAGGAGCCTCACGCCACGTCACAGCGCTTATGTCACTCCCCTCACTTCACCTCGTCACGCAGGTGCTTCATCATCTCCCATCATCACAAGAAGGGTGAGTACGGTACCATCAGGTATTCTGAAAGACTCCCTATTCACATGACTTGTCTTACAGTGTATGGTTACCATTGTTCTATTTCACCATTAGCTATTGTTGTTAATCTCTTACTGGGCCTAGTTCAGAAGTTAAACATTATCCCAGGTATACACGTGTGGGAAAAACCATAGCCTATATAGGGATTGGTACTACCTGCGGGTTCAGGCAAATGCTGGGGGTTTGGAACGTATCACCCCGTGGCTGGGGCGGCGGGTGGGGGGTGGGACGGCTGTCCTCACTTGAATGCTTTCTTCCAGGCCACTCAAGTGTTCACCTTCCCCTCAAAGTGGGCCTCTCACCTCCACAGGGAAGATTTCTCCAACCCTTTTCCAATCTCTTTTAGCCTCGCCAAATCTCAGGAACATTTCTGAGCTCATATTTACCACCGTGCTATGTTAAAAAAAAAAATCACAATCAGTTTGGTTTTCCCAGGCTCTGAACGTTGCTTAGTCCCCCTCAAAAACAGTTTTTTAAATCTTGGGTATCACTAGGCTTTACTTACACTGTGGTTTTTCTTTCGGTTCTAAACCTATAATCTCTCGGATCCCTCATTGTAACTAGTTTCACAGTGCTTTTTTAAAAAACACTTTTTCCTAGTGCTTCTCCCCACTCCTTCCTCCGCCTCCACTTCAAAGTCCTCTTGAGCAGATCAGCTGGTCTCTGGGAAAAAATACCCTGTTACCACTGTCACGTTACATAATTCCTTCCCAGCTCTCTTTCGAAATTTCTGAGTGCATGTGTTCATCCGTTCACTCCATTCCTTCCTTCCTTCGTTCCACGGGAATCACCGATCACCTTCAATGGGCCTCGCGCCATGCTAAATGGTGAGCAAAAAAGGACCCGCCCTGGGCCTCAGGGCCTTACTGTCTTTTAGGGGAGTCACCGGACACATGAAAGATGACCTTTTGCTAAGCATGCTGGGGAGAAGAAAGGGGAACCGTGAGAGGTGACAGGGAGAGGAGGGAAACCTTTCTCCCCAGAACTGCAGAGGAGTAGAATGAGGCGCCGCCTCAGGAGGGAGGCAGGGCCCCTTCCCCAGAGGTGAGGGCAGATGCTATGTGACCATCTGCCAGGGAAGCTAGAGAAGGAATTCCTTGAAGAATGAGAAGCTGGAAAAAAAAAAAACCACATCTGGGCCTAAGCTTCTATAAGGAGGACCAACGGAGAGAGAAAGAACAGTGTGATTTATGACAATGCCACTGCCCTCACGCCGGCACTCTCATTAGATCCTTCCCCACGTCCGTTTCACCACCCAGCTGATACAAACGTTTACTGCTTTTTCCGTTTCAGATCTTATCGAGGCCTCCACACCAGGCTATAAACTCCAGGAGAAAGCCTCAAGGAGCAAGGAGTCTTGCAGACACCATCTATGAGCAATTCCTACTGAGGTTAATCATTTATCTGAGAGGAAGAATAAGACGTATTAAAGGGACTTTGGGGGATTACTCTTCCTATACTGATAACCCATTAACATTTAATGAAGTGGAGTAATGGTCAAGGCAACTCGCAGCTATCTGCAAAGCCAAGAACCCAGCTTAACTTTCAGACAACAAACTCGCAAAGTACTTTCCCGATGCTTCTTGGCTCTTCTGGGAGTCCCGGACAACCCTTTCTCATTGGTGAGGAGGAAATGGGCATGAGGTTCAGGCCGTTTCTTTCTGGCAGGGAGCTGAATGCAGCCCAGAGCTCTCCTCCAAGTTCGCCTCGGCACAAGCTGAGTGTTTACTGATGCTGATGAGGCCCCTGAATGCCAGAAGGTCCAACAGCCACATTCATTTTCCCCTCTGATCTCCTCGTGCACATACGTGACCCACCATACGGTAGACGCAGTCTTCACCCAGCGTAATGGACTTTGTAAGTGGGAGAGTCACGGCTTCCCCAGGCCTCTGTTCAATGTGAGGACTGCACCGGCTCATCGCCGTGGTTCCTTTCTGCTTTATTATTCTCTGCCTATCACAGTTCTCCCTCACAGACACTGACATAAACTCGTGTCGATAGACAAATGGTCTTGGCCTCTGTGGTCGGAAGGAAGGGCCCAGTAGTAACTACAGCAAACTAAAATAGCAGACTTGCCTCCAAATGTGACCTGTTTGTACAAATAACTTCACTGAGCGGATTAATGTGTTTAAATTTTTAAGGGAAAATTTTGCAGCTAGTTGATCGGCCAGCTCTCCCAAGAAGTCATGTTGCTCAGAATCCTGGGAAGGAGTGACAGAGTTCTCAGCTAAGAACCTAGGCTGGAAACATCCCGGCTGCCTGCTAGAGCAAGGATTCATCACCTTTTGCCTGGAACCACACAGGTAGCATTCCCAGTGTAGACTCCTTCTTGACCCATAGGTAGCTCTCGAGGATGCTACAGAGGCAGGGTGGGCTGTACTTTCTAGCTACAGACTGTAACCCAACCTCTCACCACCTTCTCTCCTGGATCCACCCCTAACCAGGAGCTGCACCGCACTTTGGACCCACTGAACAACAACGCTTGTTTGAGAACTTGGCTGAGTTTCAGAATACACCCCCAAATGGATTCCTGAAGAGGGGTCTGGATTTGCTTGCAAGTACTCCCACAGCCCCACCTAGGGAGAGCCGGAATGGCCTTCCGTGCAGGCAGGGGTCCAATTTTCACAATAAGATGTCAACTTTCCCACCTGCACTTCTGATTTCTAAGGCATAAGGCTTTGCCCTAGACCAGCAGCACACCAGGCTCTTGTCAGAGAATACAATCTCAAACAGTCTGCTATTCAACTCCTATCAAAAGCCCAGCTGAGAAAAGCAATATTTACAAAAGATTATTTGAAGGACAAGCAGTTCATCCATTCTTCCCAATGTTCTAAATTCTATCCATGGGTCAAACCTGACCACCACACAGCTACACATAGGGCCATATTACTTCAGCCCCGCACAGAACGGCTGGCGCTGGACTGTATTTTAATGTCGTGCCGTTTCCTCTTATCAAAAAAGTTACTGACAAGAAGCAGTCATACGAAATCCGTTATTGCATTTGAGGAAAACGTTGTTGGAATCCTGTTCACCACACAAAGTTCCATGTGAGAAAGTTCTCGAGGAAAGTAACTTTGGAGGGAGCTTTGATTCTCGAAGGAGCGACGGTCTCCCTTTTCTAAGCTATTTCATAGTGAATTTGACCGTGGCTGCCAGGAAGCTCTGGCGCAGTCGTGGCAAGTACACTGATCCTTAGGTTTTCCGAATCCGTGTTCTTCTTTTCTTTGTCACTATTTTCTCTTTCTAGGTACTTATTTGATGATTTGGTGTGTTTTTAAAATAATCTGTCATAGAACTTTTATGGAACCAGCTAATGGTCTAAAAAAATCAAGAATGCACTGGACATCCGTTCATTTAAAATCTGTGCCTACCGAGATCCTCACTAGAGTGGCAATTCTCTTCTTGGTAGTGCTGCTTGTAACCATGGAAATAATAATGCTAACTAACCATCATAATCGTACTCATAATAAAGCTATCACTTATCCTGTACTTTCTATGTATCTAGGCGCTGTAATAGGAATGTTTCATGCATTGTTTTACTTAACCCTCCTTTTTTATTTTTTATCTTTTAAAGATTTTATTTATTTATTTGACAGAGATAGAGACAGCCAGCGAGAGAGGGAACACAAGCAGGGGGAGTGGGAGAGGAAGAAGCAGGCTCATAGCGGAGGAGCCTGATGTGGGGCTCGATCCCATAACGCCGGGATCACGCCCTGAGCCGAAGGCAGACGCTCAACCGCTGTGCCACCCAGGCGCCCCTTAACCCTCTTTTTTTAAAAAAAGATTTACTTGAGAGAAAGAGAGTGCACACGGGGGAGGGGGGAGGGGCAGAGAGAGAATCTCAAGCAGACTCCAAGTTGAATGTGGAGCCCGATGTAGGGCTCGATTCTACAACCCGTGAGATCATGACCTGAGCTGAAACCAAGAGTCAGATGCATAACCAGCTGAGCCACCCGGGTGCCCCTTAACCGTCCTAAGAACCCTATAAGCTAGGTACTATTAGCCTCATTTTACAGACAAGGAAACTGAGGCTCAGAGAAGGGATGTAGTTGGTCTGTCCTACACCTATAGGAAAAGCAGAATCATACCCCAAATCCTATCTGCCTGCAAGTGTGGCAAGATAACCCCACTCATTGCCAAGGGCATTTGGAGGGAGGATGATAAGGCTAAAATAACAGATGCTAGAGATCTCAGGCTGGGACTTTAATTCCCCACCTCCCCTTGCATCACGGTAAAGCACTGCACGAAGTCTGTCTTTTGGGGCCGACGCCTGCACTTCTCATGGCCTCAACTAAGCCCATGGGAAAAGCGATCGAGTATTAGGTAAAGATGAAAGTGTATTTTGTAGGTAGGACTAAATCAAGAGTTTAGCTAATCTATTTTGGCAAAAGCTAAAAAACTGAACAAAGAACCATTAACCTCTTCAAAACACTGGAATGTAAGTGCTTTTGAGAGATTTCTTACTGAGCCCTGCAGGCATCTCAGAACTGCAAATGACTTGGCCCCCTTGGGAAACACTGATTTGCCCTCCAGAGATGCTTGGTCTCGCATGGTGCCCTGACTGCCCACCTTGAGGAGACAGTCACAGTGATGTGACTGATGTTCGCATTGCACGGCAAGATACAACCCCTGCCTTCCGTTTTTCCCTCTTAGCGAGTCATACGTTACAGTCCTTTGCCATCGGGTCTCCATTAGTTCAGGACACAAGGGTAAGGTTTGGGACATCTGCTCATTCACCCTTTCACTGACCAAACACCCAGCACCTTCTAGGCTAGGCCACGTGGGCTGTGCCCTTAAGAGCTCCCTAACAGGCTGGGGAGACAAAACCTCCATGGAAGAAGAAACCGAATGCAAAGCCACCTGCATAAGAAGTGAAAGGTAGCACTGTAAGGATGGTCTCTCTAAATGCTGAGTAAGCACAGTAAGGATCATAATGAAACAAGTTCAGTAGAGAAGGGACCACTGAGAAAGGAATTGTTGGATCCCCTCACGTGTTTCCGCAGTACATCCGATCTATGATCCTTCTCAGTTTAACACCCATTCAGCATGCCTCAGATCCTTACGGGGCCCCAACCTTGTACCAGGCACTGCCCTGGTGCTGGGAAAAGAGCGGTGGGCGGACAGACAAGCTCTCTGCCTTCGGGGGGCTCACGTGATGATTGTGAAAAAGTCAAAATAATCCCCGAAAGTGAGAAGTATTGTGAAAGAAGTAAGGGAAGGCGTTGGCTGGATGGAGGGGTCCTTTAGTAAATACCTAGCTAAAATGATCTCAGAAGTTATCACTATGGCTGTGAGATCTAAACTGAGAGCTCAATGAAAGGAAGGAGGTCGCTCTAGGCAGAGGTGGGGACGACTGCTCCCAGGAGAGGCAGCGGCAAGAGCAAAGGCCCAGAATAGGCGAAGGCGGAACATGTCTGAGGGGCAGCAGAGGCCGCAGAGCGTGGAGCACCGTGACCTAGGGAAGATCGGGCAGGGGTGCCAGACAAGATAAGGCCTTGTAGGCCATAGCAACAGCTCTGAATTTTATTCCAAATGAAACGAGTAGCCACTGGTGGACTTTCAGTGCACATCTATGCACATGCATGCACGTGTGTATGTATGCACGTGTGTGTGACAGAGAGAGAGATCTGATAGCACTTAGGTTTTGAAAGTATTATCTGCAACGAGGCAAAGACTACTCAGATACGACCCCAAAAGTGTCCACCATAAAAGGGAAAAAATGATAAACTGGACTTCATCAAAATTGCTAACTTTTGTGCTTCAAAGACACCATGAAGCAAACGAAAAGACAAATCATACGCACGCTGGGAGAAAACATCTTATAAAAAAAGGATTTGTATTCATAACATACAAAGAACGAAGTGAACTCTATACTTAAAACGGGTCAACTTTATGATCTGTAAACTACATCTCCATCACGTTTCAAAAACAGCGCACTCAGCCAACAGCCTCTTTTGGTGAATCACATTCCCTACCCCCTTCTTTCTCTGACCTTCCTCAAGGGCAGCCAATGAGAACACCGACTCAGGTGGATGAGGGTCACAGCGAGTAGAGTGGTGTGATACAGCCTGGCCAACGTCACTCCCTCTTTGTGTCCTTGTGCAAGTTACAACCTCGCCAAATCTGTTTCTCGCTGATAAAACAGTACTAGGATCTTCACTATTTATCTAAATGATGAGTTGGCGGGTGTAGTGTATGAGATGCGAAGCTCTTCATAAAAGGTTTTCTTCTTGTTGCGCTATTACGCCTACTCGTGAGCCCTGGGACTTCTCTCAAAGTTAGTTTGCCATGGTTAACACTCTATTTATGTTGTCTATTAAATTCTAATTGGGCTTTAGTGGCATTCAGACTCAGCGTCTATTCATTCTGTGATAGAATGATTGGTTTTCGGCACCACGGCTGGTCTGGGAAGAAAGGCTGTGGCAGCCACTCACTCTTCATTCTGTCCTGTACATTTTAAAAGGATGAAGCACCAAGTCCAAATCTCACGGGAGCTCTCTCTTTCCAAGGTGAGAATCTGCTTAAAAAAGACATCAGTCCTGTCCTCTCACGAGTTGTTGAAGCCAACACACCTGAAACTTGCCTTGAACTACTAGTCTGTCCTTCATCTTGCCATGTGCGTGTCCTCGGAATATCAAAGTTCCCCATGACCTAGTTGATGTCACCATTTTTATTTGATACCTGAGGTCCTCAACTATTTTCAGTCAGGAAAAAGATATGAAGGAGATGCCAGAGAGAAAGCAAACAGGGTCAGGAAAGGCTTTTAGTGTTGTTGTGTGTTTTTCCCCCTAATGGGTAAAGTTCCTAAATAGTAACTGTGCGTGTGAACGGGGGTACATACTACCTTTTCCACAGTGCACTTTCTGGCCACGTCACTTAGCAGGATTATGAAAAATGACAACGAAAACCTTCTAATCTTTACTCCGCTTTCACACAACTTCTCTCCTAGACCCTGCTTGCCCCCAAATGCTGTATTTCCATCCTATAATCTTAAAGCACGTTAGAAAAAATAACTTTAAAGGCACATTTGGAGACTTGGCTTTAAACATTAAAATAAAAGGACATTAAAATGAATTAGGCCC
Organism: Ursus americanus; assembly: GCF_024610735.1. Classification (NCBI taxonomy): domain Eukaryota; kingdom Metazoa; phylum Chordata; class Mammalia; order Carnivora; family Ursidae; genus Ursus; species Ursus americanus. The sequence continues at coordinate 13,149,058 of NC_142128.1, read as the reverse complement.
AGGCCTTTCCAGACTGTTTCTAAATTGTTCACTGTTATTCTATTTCACATGAAGAGGTTGACATGAACAAGGAAGCAAATGAGGGTATTGGCGATTCAAGTATTTTAGCAGCATTTCGAGGAGGAAGGATCTTCCCAAATGGCTATATTCTCATTGGCCAAGTAAGACATTTAACTTCCATTCATTCCCAGCATGCCTTTTCTTCCATTTATGTATATTTCTGGATTGATGTATGACTTTTAGAGCTTGAGAAAGCAAGCAATTTCTGTCACTAAGTTAACTGGACACAGGTCACATGCAAGAGGCCCCGCAACACGGGACTCCAGCTCGGTCTCCTAAAGATTCTCTACTAACCTCTGTCAATCTCAACTGGGATTCTCTCCGAGGCAGAAGAGCTGCCAAGCATCAGATGGGTTTCATGAGCTGATTCAGGCATGAATCAATTCATCTGATACCACTACACCCACTGCATCAAAGTCTAAAACTCATTTTGACTTGTCTCTAGTTGCCATTCTAAGTCGACCAGTTGCCTGTGGAGCCCCCTTGGGGACTTACGTAGTGTTGGATGCTTCACAGGCTCAGCGTATACAGAAGAAACAGTCCTTGTCAAGGCTTGAGAGGATGTGGTTTCTCTTTTGAGCTCTGTTACATATTTGCTGAGTAAAGAAATCCCATGCTTAGGAAGGCTGTTTGGTGTAGCGCCTACGTTCAGGGATCTAGGAATGAGAACCTGGTTTGTTCCTGTATCTACTGCTGACGACCAGTGTGGTCTGGACTCAGTTTTCTCACTGACAGAATCGCGCTTAATTATCTGTAACATCTCTCTAGCTGTATAATTTACCTCCTAAACACAAATCGTCCACAATTTTTAAATTTTAATCACTCAAGTCACATACGATCAAACAATGTAAAGGGATTAGGTTGAACTGTATGAATTTGCTGATTAGTTGGCCATTTCTTTTTTTTTGAAGATTTTATTTATTTATTTGACAGAGGTAGAGACAGCCAGCAAGAGAGGGAACACAAGCAGGGGGAGTGGGAGAGGAAGAAACAGGCTTCCAGCAGAGGAGCCTGATGCGGGGCTCGATCCCGGAACGCCAGGAACACGCCCTGAGCCGAAGGCAGACGCTTAACGACGGAGCCACCCAGGCACCCGTATTTGGCCATTTCTGATCAACAGATACGGCCATTTCATATGGTTCACCTTAGCACATAGTACCGTAAGTGGAAGCCTTCCCTTGTTGCTCAGACATCAACGCTGGTTTATATTAATAACTTATATTTGTATAGTGCCTTAAAACTTTAAAAGTGCTTTCATGTACATTAGTCATATGCAACAAACATTTCCTTAGGGCCTGCTATATGCTGGGGGCTTTCGGATACAAGTTTGCATTTAATCCTCACGGCATCTGGGTAAGGGGGCTTATTCTGATCTATAGGGAAGTGAAAAAACCCCAGACAATGAGATAAAGTCCCCAAGGTCACACAGCAAAGAAGTGATAGCCGAGATTCACACTCAGCTCAGCTTCCGTGTTCCTCCCACACTGTCCTCCCTCCCCCCCCACCCCCGCCCCGGGGCTGAGCCAGTCTGTCTTCTCTCATCCTGAGAACCTTTGCAACTGCAATCATTTCATCCTTCTGATGCACAAAAAAGAGGATGTTTCAGGCCTGAACTGATTTCCCCCCTCTTTGCTTGCAGTACCATGCCTGAAAATGGCAGGTTCCTCCCCAAATCCTCCCGGAGAAGCAAGGTGCAGGTGTGTGGGAGGAGGAGGGGGGCTCCTTCTATCTGCAGAGACTCTTACCGAGGGGGAAAAAAGCACATCTTATAGGTAAAAACTCTGTTGCTTGGCTTGAAGCTAACCCCTACGACATACATTACTGTCTTTCTGTTCAATCAGTGTTCTGCTACAAGAATCAGTTACATTCAATCATCTGAAAGAGCTATTAAAATGCTGATAAAAAATTCATAAAGTAACACACAGTAATGAATCAGGAGAATTCAGTAAAGTGAGACCTACCCTTAGAGCAGGGCAAAAATGAAGGTGAACGATCGTTTGGGCCCAGCGGCCATGAAATACCCTTTTGGAAGATGAATAATTCTGTTTAGGGCTGATAAGTTGAACTAATTTATAATGCTGTTTTAGGTCCACTGCTGAAATATTTCAAATCCCTCAACTTTAAAATGCATTGCCTGTCAGAAACTGGTCTCTTAACAGTTTCCTCTTAACATTTTTCAAAATGTAACCTAGACCAATTTGCATGATTTAATGCTTATTGTATTATACTGTGCAAGATTTAAAACGGGAAATAAAATTTAAAAAAAAGAGAGCGGGAGAGACAGAGAGAGGCAGACAAGGTGGCATGAAGGGAACAAGCGAGGGCCTAAGGGAGAATTAAGATCCGTCACTGCTCGGCAGAATGTCCTCCCGGGACAAGGGAAATCTAACTGGGCATCAAGGACCTGGCAAGCTTCCAACCTGATGAGTAGACCTGGGTGTCTGAGGGATGGTGGGAACAACGCTCATTAAGGCAAGTTATGAAAGCAACTTCATGAATCAGTGGGAGATGGCAGACTGAAGTGCGCCACTGAATTTTCACCACTACCCTCCCATCCCATTCCCAACTGATCCCCAGAAAGCCTTGGGAATGCTGGTAGGAGTCATGGCCATGATTTGGGTTCAGGACCTCATTCTTCCTCCCCTGGCTTCTTGTAAAAGCCTCTTAACTGGCATCACCTTCTTTCTTCTCCTCAATCCATCCTCCGTTCTGCTGCTACACTCCTCTTTCTAAAGCAAATCTGACCAATTTTAATAACCCTCGATGGCTCCCCACTGCCTACTGGAGAGACTCTCAACTCCTGCCTACAAGCCTTTCTATGCTAGAACTTTCAGTATCTATTTGGTTCCATCTTCTGCCACTTCACAAAAGTAAGGAAGAAAACAAGGAATGGTTACAAAGTACATAATGGAAAAACATTAGTACGTAGAGTATATAAGGAACTCTATAGGTCAGTATCACAAAAGATTAGCAACTTAATAAAAAAATGGGCAAAATACATCAATATGTTGAAAAGCCTATAAACATGTAAAAAGATGCTCCGTGTCACTAGTGACTGGGACAATCTAAATTATAATAGTGAGATCATATTTTCTATCCATCAGAAGATATTAAAATGTCTTTGATAGTAAATGTTGGGCAAGGTGTGGCAAAAGGGAACTCAAACGTGCTTTTGGGATGTGGAAATGGATTCAACCATCACACGGAAGAGTTAGCAGTAAGCAGTCAAGGAGAGGGTGCCGACCTGATCCTTGATCTAACGGAAGCTTGGTTTATAGTGGAATTCTTCACGATCATAAAAATGAAGATGATTGAAATAGCCATCAACAGGAGGATTAACAAAGTATGTGTTATCCATATAATGAAATAATATATAGTGGTTAAAATAAATGGGGTCTGTGCCTAAGATGGATAAACACCCAAAACATAATGTGTAACTAAGGAAGCAACTTTCAAAAGGATACCTATGGAGGACATGATTCATACAGAGTTTAAACATTGTGAAACAAATCTATCCAATGTTTACTCACTAAATTACAGGGCCATTGAAAGGAAAAGCAGATGACCTCTATGGCAACAGTTTCTTTTTAATAAAGGGACTAGGTCAGGACTAAAATACCTCCCTAGGAGCAAGAGATGGATTACAGCAAGCATTTGAGAGTGGAGTAAGCTTTCTTGGCATGGTTTGCTGTGGGCGTTGGTACCGTGTAGGGGGGAGGGGGATAAATGACATGCCTTCCAGGCTGGACAGCCTCAAAACTGTCCCCTTATTACCTCCTCGCTCACATAATGGAATGCTCTTTGATTGCACGCAGGCTTTTGATGTCTCCAGTTATGGGAAACAACCGCACCTCTTATGGAGGCTGTGGCTTCTGGGGCTGCGCTCTCCATTTATTCATTTAGGAGGCCGTGGATCTGATCAGACGTAGGCACTTTGGTAGACGGACCCCTCCTACCCCGAGATTTTATAAATCTTGATTAATTGTTTCAATGCTTTGTTACGAAGGGTTGCCTCCATGTTGTGTTACTTTAAAATTTTTACACAACCCAAGTTGTCAAATGGAGGCAGAAACCCCACATAACATGTGATAATAAGGCTGTTACTGTGAAGGGCTCACTAATCCTGTATTTACTCACCTGTTCCCCATTACACAGATCTGTTAAACTAGCACTTTGTCCATCAACACTTGAGTGCTTAAAGCTGAGTAGGCCTCTTTTGTAATTGCTGGCACCAGCAAAAGCCAAATTTCGAGCTCGTAGAATGTGCCTGGAACTGTTGGATCCGCCTGATAGATCCCTGCCATGCTCACTTGTCCAAGACCTACTGCTTCCCTGCACCTCACTCACCAGTGTGTATGTATCAAAAGCTGCATGGGTTTAAAAAAAAAAAAAAGGAGTTTGGGAAGGAAACAAGGGGAAAAGCCAAATGAAATGATTTCCTCTGGTGACATTTCTGCTGGGTTACACCTCCACCCAAGATTTATGGCTTCACAAAGCTGCAAAACTAACCATATGGTCAATTAAAAAGAATTCCAATTTCCGCGCTCCTGGGCCCAGAACCTGAGAGTGAGAAGTTTCCTGTTAACGAGGATCTTAGTCTTTCTGGAGGGGTGGTTACAGTACACCCCAGATCATGCAGGTGAGTGCTACGAAAAGCAGTGACATGTTCCTCCCGGGGAGCGGGAGGCGAAGTGTGCCCCCGCCAGCGCCCCGTCTGCATTTGGGGCGTCACGTCTCTTGCCCCCTTGCTTCTGACCCTGGGATAATTTTTATAGAGTCACAAGTGAGTTGAAGGACTCCAAAGAATTTCACACTTCCCTCCAAGTGGTCTGGCTTCACCTCTGCATCGAGTAGCTCCAAACAGCATTTGAAATCTTAGATCCGGCAGGCTTAGCGGTGCCCAGAAAAAGCCCTACAAACACCTCTGTCGCCAATATCAATGGACATGTAGGTCATCCGAACAGGTGGTTGCTGATGAGCTTTCTGAGCATGCGGCCTGCCGGGGCCCCATGACCTTGATCGCGAAAGCCTGACTGCCCAGTGCCCGGCTGAGATAATCGTGGACACCCACCTTCACAGCTGGAGAGAAGAGTCACAGGCGAGCACATGCCGCTGGCCATAGCCCTGCCAATCCAGCCAAAGGGGGTACATTCTTAACTCTGAATGCTAGGAAGATTGGTATCTCACTTTGTCACTTAGGAGCTCATGAAGGGGGTTCGGGCAGGCTGACCTACAATTTAGCACGCAAACTGGACACTTTGCAGAGTTGAAGGCAGAACTCTTAATAATTATGCCACGGCAAAAGACATACATAAGTTGGGACTGTCCCAGGGAAACTGGGGTGTGTGAGTACCTGGGTTTAGGGGACAACTGTTTTTTAAGGCCTCTCCAAATGTGAAAGAAAAAAAAAAGCAAAACAGAAGAAGAAAAAGAAAGGCTGGGCCAAAATATTCAAATAACTCCTCCTCTCACTGGAAGACACAATCCAAATTGGAGATTGTCAATGTGGCAAGGCCAATTTCACAAGAAAATTTGACTATATGTTTTTTTCTTCCCTTGCTTTGCTCTACTGTAGCAGTTCTCAAGTGTTTTGGCCACAGCCTCCTTTTATACTCTTAAAATTCTTGGAAGGCTTCCAAAAAGCTATTGTTGACGTGTATTGTAGCTATTCACGGTTATCTTGTGAAAAATTAAAGCTGAAAAATTATAAAGTTTATTAATTCATTTAAAAATAGCAATAATAAATCCATTATCTGTTCATAAATAAAATATTTTTAAGAAAAAAACTGTAATTTCCAAAACAAAAAAAATTTAGTGAGAAGAGTAACACTGTTTTACATGTTTGCAATGTCTGGTTTGAGAGAAGACAGCTGGATCCTCCTATTGCTTTTGCATTTCATCTGTCTCAGTCACCTGTCTGGAAAACTCCACTGTACATTTGTGAGAGAATGCGAGTAGGCGGAAAAGCCAAATAATGTCTTAATCTAAGGAAAACAGTCTTGATGTTGTGGAACTCCTGAAAGGGACCCCTCCCCTCTCCATGCGTGGACCACATTTGGAGAATCACTGTGTTCCTGGAATGAAGGAATGACAAGGTTTCCCTACCTCCTAGGAATATTTGGTTACTAAGCCCTCTCTATTCTAGAAGAAAGGGAAACTAGTTTTCTTCGGTTGCTAATGATTCTGACTCTGAGTTCCATTAAGAGCCATCCAAACCTACCTGAATGAGGACGATCAAGTTTGAGGAAAGAATTCTAGTTCCTAAGATGTGGGGAAGGGCTTCATGAAGACGTGCAGAAAGGTTCACTCAGGATGGAGAGGCAGAGAATGGGCTCTTTTCAGAGTATCTGGGACCCAGGCTCCTGTTTTGGGGTAGCCCACAGGAGAAGCAAGACCCCTGGGGGAAAAGGCCATACCAGACAAAGGTGTATTGACGTGGACAGAGATGGGTGATGTCCTGATAGTGAGCTGGCGGCTGTACAGCCTAACCTTCCAAACTTCAAAATCCCTCGGCAACAGGAAGTCACTGAACCTGGACCCAACTCTGAGGATAAAGGCAGCACCAGCCATTACTGAAGTTCAAGTTCCCCTTAGGGGTACTGTTGTAAGTAGAAAACGAAGTTGCTTTAAGAAAGCAAAGAACTGTGGTACTCCTTCCACGCTAGAGGTTGTGGACAAGGGTCCTATTCACTTCTTTTGAACTGGTCTTGCCCAATTTGGGAAGCAGCCACCACAAAGGTGGGCCTTTGTCTCCGCTGTGAGTACAGCACGCACACCATTCTGAAGCCTCAGTGAGAGCTCAATGACTCCATCAGTCAGCCTGGCTTATCTGGGCTCAAAGATGCCAAAAGGGGTGAAGAAGAAAAGATGGAATGGTTACCTTCCCAGGGTCAAGCTCGCAGCACCAGGGGTATTTAGCCATGAGCCCTGGGCTTACACTGTGGCTCAGACAGGCGGCTGGCGCTGTTCTAAACCTTTGCTTCCTTATCTATAAATTGGAGAACCCTCCCTATGCTCTGGAGTTGTGAGGATTAACCAAATTAATTCGTGGAAAAACACCTACCGTAGGAGAGCATCCGAAACAAAGGACTCACTTATCTGGTCTTCCTTTATCCCATTCAGCTATAGCTTCTGTGGAAAGAATTCCCCACCCTTACTTCCCGGATCAGAATCCCTTGTGATTTCTCATGGTCCCTATGCCTCTCTGTGCACCATGGCTGTGATTCTACATGACTCTGTGGGGTTCTTTTTTTAAGACTGACTTATTTACACCTACTTTTTAATTAATAGTTTGGAAAAATTCCTTTCTGTGGTTTGGGTGGGACTCTAATACATGCAGAAGGCGAGATTTCAAGAACCTGAGATTTAAAAGAAAAAGGAAATTGCAGGAGAAAAATAGACAACCATATGGAAGGCAAAGACGAGGCAGCCTGGTATGGACATGGGGTTCTGCAAGAAGGAAGATTCTTGAAAAAAGGCTTCGGTTCTGAACAAGACCCCAAGTCAGGGTCTCTCTTGCTTGAAACAGTAGTAGTCTTAACTGCAAACATCAGCATGTTCTCCTCATTAATGCCTAACCCTTTCTCCTCAGCACTGGTAAGTAAGCTAGTTAGTAAGTGATTAAAACACTTCTATCCGATTACTAGATAGTTAAATGCTTAGAAAGGAATCACAGCTAACGGGCTAGCACAGGCAAGACCGTAAATTATGGCTGGAGCGTGCGTGCGCATGCGCCGTTTTGAAGGGCATCAACCCCGCCCCCCAACATTTCTCAGTTCCCTCCTGTTTCATTTTTGGAACTGGCGATTCAAACCAAGCTTGACTTTTGGGGGAGAGGCAGATGTTGGGGAGGTGGGGGAAAGGATGTGGAAGGGGGAGAGGATGGAGGCAAGGATGTCAATACATGGAAGTAAATACCTGGCTGATACTAACTTACATAATCAAAGATGCCTGCTAATAACCATCAAACTTGGACACTATGAACAAAGCAGATGTGTTAATTTTCCATTTCTGAAAAAGCTACACAACTCTGGGGACTCTTTGGCCCCCCCGCCCCTCCTCCGTCTCCCTCCTTTTCTTTGCTTCCCTCCCAACCCTCTCTCTCTCTCTCTCTCTCTCCCTCTGACAGCACTATTAATGATCGTTAATGCCCCACAGGCTCTAATGGGTCCCGCTGGGAGTCCAGAAATACTGCAATTTGTATTGAGGATTTAGACATAACAAAAAAAAAAAAAAAAAAAAAAGCCCTCTGCTCCTGGGAGCCAGAGCTTGATCAGTTAGCTACCCCCTGGAATTGCACAACAGAATAATAAATGACAGCTCTTCGATTAAATCAAGCCTTCTGCCGTAAGTGCTGGAGAGAGTGTGATTGTCCCTAACAATCTACTGCTTGTTAACACCACTGGGGTATGAACAAACAGTAGTCAACACTTAAAAAATTAAAAGTCTTTGGAATACCTTTGGTATTGGTGCACACACATGCACCCACACATGCAATTCAGAACCCCCCCTTAGATATTTTTGGTTGGCTTTTATATTTCCGTTTTTTGTTTTATAAATGTTCAGAAAAGCTCAATAAAAAAGCCAGCTGCTGTCATGTTAAAAAAAACACACAAAAAAACAAAAAAGAATTACACATTCATCTGCACCTCAGATATAGGATTCTTGATGAAACAATTTACAAAGTGATAAAAGCTTTATTTATTCTGTTTCTCAGGTTAGTCTAAGGAAAGGAATACATAAGTAGAGCAGGCTAAAACGGAGTCTGTGAGTGATTCGCCATGTAAATTTATTTCCTTTAAGGTTGTCATGATATTGCCTTCTGAACAACAGGTTAATTTCAAAAAGTAGGTGATGAGGTTTGGTTTGGGCTGGTGCTCCCTCAGAATCAGCAGTCCCCAGTCTTGGAGAGTCCGGCTTTACCAGATTCCTGTCCTCTCCCAGCCTTTCATAGCCCCCAGTGCAGTCTGGGACCCCAGCTGAGCCTCCAAATACTCGAGAGACACAGAGGCACACTGGGCATGGCCCAGTGGGCTCGGATGTGCAGCACATGTGTAGGGTTCATTCCCCCCATATAGACCAGACGCTGGGTCCCCTCCCTACCGCCCCTCCATCCCAGCCTGTGAGAAGAAGCAAGGAAGCCTGCCTTTAAGGTGCTTACACTTGAAATCAGAAGGGCAGCCAGAAGGGGTCGGAAAGAGCCGTGCGGGTGAAGTCGGCTGACTTCAGTCTCTAGAGACGGATGGTGTGCATCTGTACTTGACCTTTCCACGAGGCGCGATCACATGTTTGTTTTGACAGGACAGCTGAGAATAATGAGTCTCTGCCCCTCTTGCTCCCTCCCTCCCTCTCTGGCCTCCACCCCCCACCGCTGGTGGAGAGTAGGACTCCACACAGTATCTTAAAGTGAAAGGCAGATGGTTTGAACTACAGTTAGCCCTACTCACTTGCAGATTCAGAATTATTGATGATAAAAGCTAGATTATGAGGCATGTCCCATCTGTTTATTTTCCAATTTTCATTTGTTGTAGCCCTGTTAATATTACTGGGATTTTCCTCGCTCTCCAGAAGAGTTGCCATAAGGGCATCTACCTAGAGACATCTGTCGCCTCTCGCTCCAGGCGCTGTCGCCCTCACTACTGCCACATAGGCTCCGCACTCTCCCTCCTCACCACCCCCTATGCCCCCCCTTCTCTGTTCTCCTCTTGCTCTTGACAAGTCTGCAGCCTTCCCCTGTGACCGGAGCTGCACCACTATCTTCCGTCCAAGGGCTGAAAAGAACACTGGAAGACTCCGCCTGGGGCGATGGGGGCTTCCCCTGTCTCAGTGCTTGGGGACTGAGATCACACGCCAGACTTGTCACATTGGGCGCAGAGCCTGATCCTGGTGCAGTAGTTTTACTCTAAGACTAGAAAGAATGGGCTGAGAAGTAATGAAGACATTACTGACGCGGATGTGAACACAAACATGGCATAAGACGGGTGTGCGTCACCAAGTCCCCATTCCAGCCTGGCAGGAAGATGTGATCCCTGACATGGGGACAATCTGGCTGAGAAATGCCACAGGCCCTCCCTCCTGATGCCCTACAGTCAGGATCTTGGGAGTGTGCATGTTGAGGCCCGGCTCGCCTGCTCTCTGCTCGGGGCCACAGCTGGACGGAGCCTGGCCAGGACAATGGTTCGGAGGAGCCACGTGCACCTCGCGCCGGCAGGAACTTCCTAAGTAACTTATGGGCCTCTTTTAATCAAGAGGCAAAGCTCTCCATCTTGTTGACACTTATGACCCTCGATTTAAAATACTCCAATTGTTTAATTCAGATGGGACCTGGAGAAAGTGCAGGCCTTTTCCATTAGGACACTTTCTAATGGGGGCAATACATCAAGTCCCTGCCTCTAATCTGAATAACAGCTGTTCAGAAACCTGTCCTGGGTCTATCATTTGGAGCTGCGTTTAGGAAGATCGACAACCCTCACATTAACTTCCTCTTCATCTCCAGTCCGGCAGAACGGGGAAAACGGACCCTGAGAGGGAGCCGTCCCCCACCTGGGTTCATTTTGCTTCTCTTTCTCTCTGCCTTCTCCCCTAGACTTCTGCGTCTCATCCAAAAGAGCAGTCCTGAAAATTCACCTCTTTGGTGGCCTCCCCTGAGGTTAATGGACAAATACAAATAAAGCCATTATCATTTAGGGAGCACTGACAGGGGGAAGGCCCAGAGCCGGGCACTGGAGAGTCACTGACGAAAGATGCCCCGTCTGGTGAAGCAAGAGCCGCCCGGGTTTGAGCCTGAGGCCCTATAACTCTCCTGACATCTCCCAGCTGCGAGAGTGTGTTGTGCTATTGGGCTGTCGCCTTTGACACGGCTACGACAAACTGTACTTTTCTCTCATTTCTTTCTTCTTGGTCTCTTCCAGTTAGAACACAGGCTTCGCGGAGGCCCGGTGGACCAACGGGAGCTCTGTGGGGCCCAGAGGAGTAGAACACCACAGTACTTGTCCCACGGAAAGCCACGTGTAATGACGGGCACGCCCCGATTCCTTCGGAGGGCAGTGCACACCCACTGTTACCGTGAGGGTCTGACCACAGAGTTAAAGAGCAAAACACACCTTATCCTTTCTGACGGTTTCACAGTAAGACAAGCTGTGTAATTCTAAAGACCGAAAAAGACGACTCTGGCTTGTCTTGGAAGATTTGGGCCATTTTGCTGCCAAGCCTGAACACTTTCAAGAACCTCACAATTTAAAGAGAAAAACAACTGAGATTTTCCCCCTCAGACCCACTCTATCTTATGAGAAGATTATCAGTCAAATAACTGAACTTGCCTATTCTTTGCACGGGCGTGATAGATACTGTTCCTTCGTGTCTGTCTCCCTCTTTTCTGTGTCACTCACACATCTACACCGCTGTTCACACTTCAGTCACGAGTCCTCTGTACCTATAATCTGTTATTTTGCTGTCGACTCGTCATGCCTCATTAGTCATGTTTGACACCTGCACCTAATACCTTTTCACTGACAACGGAGGACAGCTTCTGGCGAGAGGAGATATTTTCCAGAATAGCTTCCACAGAGGTCTCTGATGGTGTGGCAAAGGTGTGATGTGGGGTCAGTGTGGCTCTCCTTCTCCCATTCGGTAAACTCTCTTCATTAAACTTCTCTACAATTGGCTTCCTTTAAAGACTGTGCATGTGGCTATTAAGGCCAGGAGAGGGAATGCAAGCAGAAGAAAATAAAAATAGTCTATAAAGCTTTAATATTTAATTTACAACAAATCTATGTACTTGGGCTCAGGCGCTGTAACCTGCAAAGTGGCAGATGAGAAATGTCTAAATACAGAGAGAAGCGGCATCAAGATTTTTACAACTCAGCTTAAAATTCATGACTTATTATCAAATTAATGAAAATCTCAGACTTAAAAATTCAGATTCATTGCTGCTAGCTCAACTAAGAAGCAATCTCAATTCTTTAGCAGAGGGGAGACGGTTGGTGTAAAATAAAAAAAAAACAAACAAAAGGAAGTACGTTCTTTAAAAAGTGATTTTTCATTGATAAACATATTCTCTGCATTTGGGCCAATTATCCGACTGGTTCCCACATGTGGATCATCGCAAACACACAAACAGACACGTATTACAATTTACTGACTTTGTAAGTCTAACCACATTGTTACTATCTGGTGACCTAAACAGATCCAGTAAATGGCCAACATAGTTGGGTCTCCATGTGACAATGTACTGGATCACAGTTGGGCGTCTCCTCTGGGGACCGACCTTCTCTTTGCAAAATGTTTGAACAGCTTAGTCCGGAGTCAGAGTGAAATTGATCGCACCCGGTCTAGGAACACCTAGAGGTAAGGCCACCTTCTCTCCCCTGGTTCTCCCTCTTCCCTCCCCTCCCTTCAGGGAGCATGTGAAATATCTGGGGACATGGTTCAGGTGTCGTCAAAGGGACGGGAGAGCTACTGGTATTTAATGGGCAAAGCAATGTTGCTAAGCGTCTTAGCGGGGGTGTAATCAGCTCTGCCCTAAATATCAGTGACTACCCTGCTGGCCAGTGACGGATAGTAGAGAATATCTTGAGGAAAGATCACATCTTCCTTGGCTGTTTCCCAAATTCTTCACTCACAAAACACACGCACTTCCGAACGAGACCATGTGACATCTGAGAGATTGACTATTGGTGCTTTGCCTGAATGGAAACGTCCCCAAGTTCACAACCAGTAAGAAGACAATGAGCACGACACTTGGCATGAGTGGTCATGGGTCCTTCCTACCGCACATCACACTGAGGTGAGGGGCTCCTGGAAACTAAGCTCCTGGGGAGCCATGACCTCCTAATATCACCATCTTTCATCCCTACTTTTTTGCTGAGACAGAAACATTTTTGAGATCCTGAGTTCTACAAGCACCACAGGGAACTGTGGGCAAAAGTCTTTCCAATAGAAGGAGATTCTTGATTCCATCATGGTTCACTTCCTCCATGACTTTACTCACCAACAACTATTTCACTCAGTTTATTTCAAAGAGATGCGGTTCACCTCCTGTTTTTTATAGAACAGAAAAGGACCAACTGACAACCTTAATGTACAGTGTTTTCCATTTGCTGTTGATGGTGTGTTCTCACACACCAGCTACTGCCTTTGTCCAACATCTAGAAGGTTCGCCATTAACATGGAGCTGTGTGAGGAACATGGTTGGACAGAAGGGGAAAAGGTGAGCCTGGGGCCATTCATGAGCATCCCGATAAGGAGGATTTGCAGCCAGAGGTCTGAGGGAACTGGGCTCGTGAGACCCTATGTGAGGAAGGTCATGGGTGCTCTTTTGTTTCTTATCAGAATATGTTTCTAGAAGAGACGCATCATTTCGGAACAGCCTGACTATCGGTCAAGGTCTAGTGGATGAAGATGGAATGAGAGCCCTACCAGCAGAGCAGACTGCCTGGGCGAGCTGGAGTAGGAGGGTAAGTTCCTGAGCTGTGGGCGCGCAGCGGACAACGGAAGTGAAGGGCCCCCCGGTGCCGCCTGCTTCTCTGACACTAATGGGATTTCTGAGGTGGAGCTGGGTTGGAGCTGAAGTCTGGAAAAAGAAAGAAAAATGCTGGGATGGCTGCAGAGTGGCTCTGCAGTTTGGCTGTAGAGGTTACATGTCGTTTTAGGTTCTATGTGTGGGGTGGTGCTGTTGAGGGGAAGGCTTGCACCCCTGCAGGACTCTGGCTTTCTCGTGGTGGTGCCGGAAAAACGGAACAGGGCCACAACACCCCCAGCCCAAACAAGGACAACCACGACACCGCAACGCTGGGGAAGGGACAGGGAAGGAGCCAGGCCTGTGAGGAGGACTTCACTTCAAACTGTTTTTTTGCCCCCTGTGGGTGTGGCTGTGGGATCTGATTATAGGCTAAATAAACATGGCCAGCTCTTGTCCAAAGGGACCCTTTATCTGTGGAATTTCCTAGTCTCTGGGTTCGGACTACAGACTTGGAAGGGCTCTTTGAGGGACTACGTGGAGCTGGCAGGCCGTCCCGTAGGCTAGCAAGAAACAACCCTTCCAGTGAAATCCCCTGTTTCCATAAGGAATCTCACAATTCGAAAGCATTCCTCCTGCCCCCAACTTCGACTAGCATCCCCAGTAACTACCCTGGTGGTCTTTATGTTTGGATCATGTGCCCCCAAGGTAAAAACAAACAGAAAGCCAAACCAATTTAACTCTCCTAATGTATTTCTGTTTGTTTAGACTTTGGACTCATACAGCGCTGGACTAATGTATTTCTAAAACAGACACACACAAAATAAATCCAGAACAGTGAGATAAAAAGAAGCAGAAACAGCAGTTCTGTTTTTCTCCTTACGTCCCAAACCGTTGTCTTTCACACACACTTCGCAAAGCATCAGTTTAGTGTATTTTGTGCCTGGAGAAAATTCGGAAGACCGAGCTTTTCTAGGAGTATTTGAACTTCCTGGCTAAAGCAGAAGAAATAAAAGGCAAGGTAGAACAGGGCAGAAAGGGGTTTAAGTCTTCCAGAAGAATCTCCTTCGTCCACCACTGAACGGTGCAGATGAAACTTTCTCACTTGAGGAGAGCCACATGTGTTATTATCCCCTCTGTCTCTCGCCATTTCTAGAGATGTCAGATGTGGTTGTGATTTTTATGTCTTCCCCCCACCCCCACATTCTCCATGTGTTGCTCATTTTTACCATTTGCTTTGGGTTTCATGCCATTCTGCCGCGCTTCCCCTGCATTCCTTTTCCTGGGCTTTTAACTCCCACCTCAAGCTGCTGGTTCATTCCAGAACAACTTGTTGCATTATCAAGACAGAGAAAGTGGGCCGCTCTTCAAAGAACAGGACAGAGGGAGGGGCCAGGGGAGGCATGTACAGGCTGTCTGTACTTGAGAGGATGTGAGTTTTTCCTTTCAAGACTGCCCTACCTTTGGCAACAGTGCGGGAGGGGAGACTAGGGAGCGGTGCTGCAGAGGGAGAAGGCCAGGATGCCAGACCTGGGGCCATCTTGAACACTTGTATACTCACTGTCTACTTCCTGCAGGACACGGTCTTTGGTGATGACACTTCACCTCAATCAGGATAGATCAGTAAGGTTAGGATAATGCCAGTGAGTTCATAACAGGCCTCTTTCCGCTCACCAAGGACCCCAGCACACTGCCTGACTGATTCCACTGTGAAGTCTCTCTTGAAGTGGATCCCTTGCACCACTGCCTTCGTTTAGACCTTGACCCTAGGCTCCCACTTACATCCAGTCCAGGAGTCTGCAGGCTTAGCCACTCAAACTGATAATTCTATACCATGGCTTCTGCCAGGTGTCTCCTTAAATTAACTATTTTCTATTTCGTTCTTCACCTTATTAACCTCCATGGGCTCCCCACTGGTTGAGAGCAGTGATTCTCAACATTTATTTCTCCTGCCCCAATCTATCGAAAGATGACGAACACAGTCCCACCAATGGCTCTGGCTAAGATGGGTTCTCTCACTGAGGTGGGAGACTGACCCACTGTCAGAGGTGAATTGGGTCTCTGGAGTCATATAGAATTTGAAAAAGGGCTTCCTATATGAGCATTCAAGACCCTTCCATTCTTCCATTTTTTAAAGATTTTATTTATTTATTTATTTATTTATTTATTTATTTATTTATTTGAGAGAGAGAGCGCGCACAAATTGGGGGAGGAGCGGAGGGAGAAGCAGACTCCCCACTGAGTAGGGAGACTGACATAGGGCTGGATCCCAGGACCCTGGGATCACGACTTGAGCTGAAGGCAGACGCTCAACCAACTGAGCCATCCAGGTGCCCTCTGCAATCTTATTCAAGACCCTTCCATTCTAACCCAATCCACCATGCGTGTCTTTGGCACAACCTCCTCTCTGGTGTTGTTACCCAGTCTCTAGCCACAACGGGGTAGTGCACTCTTAGACTCAGGGGCCCTTTTCCATCTGTGCCTTTGTGCATGCTGTTCCCTTGGCTTGGCGTTCGTCCCGCTAATCTCTCTGAAATGTCACCTTCTACCTCTGAAGGAAGCTGCTGCCTTTCCCGCTCTCCCTTCTCCCTTCCCTTCTGCAGAACGGCCTCCTCCCCTGGGCTCTGTCTGTACGGTGTCTGTCCTACTGACACACTCGTCATACTCGTTGCACCACTGTGGCTCATTCACCTCCCATGAGACTGTAAGTGTCCAGAGAGCAGGGACTCATCTTACCCACATTTGTCAAGATGGCAGCCAGCAAGACTCAAGATGATAAAAACTGAATGGAAAGAGAGATGCCAGAATTATCGTCATGCTGGCTGCTGGAACTAAACTCCTTGTCCTCTCTTCCATGCCTCATCCCATGGGGCGGCCCTGCGTCTCTTCCCTGCCCGGCCTCCTCCCCTGCTAACTCCTGACGGGGCCCTGTCGCTGTGGCAGGAGTGATTTACAACTGCATTTAGCTGAATCTAATCAGAAGTGTGAATACTCCCCTTCTATCTGGCACACATCATCGGAGCTCTAATTATTCACACATTTTGGCAAGCGTTCTGGTGTTCCCCTACCAAGCTCCTAATCCCAGCAGATCAGTTAAAATAAATGAAAGAGAGAATCAAAAGGCACTTTAAAAATTCAACTGTTCTCCAAATGAGTTTGAACAGGCTCCAGATAACTAGTGGTTGCAGCTGACTGGCATTTAAAATATAAGAACCCTTCTGCACACACCCCCCCAGCCCGAGTCCCTTCCTGTACCCCCTGCATATAGGAACATGATTCTCCCCTATTTAAGAGAAACACTTGAGACCAGGGCCCTGACATGTTTTCAATGCTTTGCATTAAAAACCAGGAAAATAGAGTCACCATCCCAAGATCCAATCAGTGCCAAAACAATTCTGCTTTTTCCACGTAGGTAATGTGATACCAACCCAGGACTGATGATTACAACTTTCCGAATGCATCTATTAAAGAGCTCCCAAAGTGCAGGAAGTCATTAAGGCAAAAATTAAAGCCACGTACCAAGCTCCGAATTCGAGAAAAGTTTTCAAACACACACACACACACACACACACACACACACACACACTCATGAATACACACACATGCACTGAGTACATGGCACTTGCAGATTTAAGAAAAGCAATACATAGAGCTTTTCACATTCCTCGCTCTTTATCTTCACGCGGACTTCTCCCCTGGAGATCCTCAAAGCTTGTTCCGTGAGCGCCTTCAAGTCCTTCCTCAATAAGACCTTCTCTGTTCACCCCACTTAATGACTGCAAAATTTCTTCCTCTCGCCCCCGGCACATCCTCCACCTCCTTTCCCACTTTATTTTTTTCTCCTTAGCACTGCTCACACCGTCAGACACATCACGAGTTTTACTCATTCATGCATCATCTGCCCCTCCCCCCACCGGAATGTAGGGATTCTTGAGTGTTTTGGCCACTGCTGTCTAGAACAGCATCCCACGTGTAGCAGGTGTTCAGGAAAGATCGGTTAATTGAAGAGTGAATTCCTCCTGATGGTCTGCACGTGTCTGAGACAGAGTCCTAGAGAGCCGCCCGCCCTGTACTTGCCCCCTCCTGACTGAGAACACTGGCTGTTCTGAGAACACCACGCCGAGGGTTGGATGAGTAGCAAGATTTGGGGGGAAGTCATGCATGGGTCCTGAATCCCTGACTCAGCTCTGCTCCTCATGTGGTGGGCAACCCAAACTTCTGTCCTCGCTGTTTTAAAACAAGAAGATGACCAAGAAAAACTATCTTCCAGAATTCTGAGAAAGTTCAAATAAAATAACATGCAGGAAAGAACTTGGAAAAGTTAACTGCACTCGCCACGTGCAAGATGATACAGTTCTTTAAAGATAAGGCAGTGCTTTCCATCTGACTTTTCCAAAAACCAAGTATTCTCAGTTACAAAGCATAACAAGTATATCTAGCCATGGTCACATGTCAGGGAAACGATGCAATAATTCATCCATTCTGTTCCACTTCAAGAATGGGACTTGCCATAGATGGCGGAAAGCACCCTGTCCAAAAGCATCAAGAAAGTGACTGTATGTGTATGTGTGTGTATGTGTGCGCCCATGCATGTCCACGGGCGTGGACAAGGTGGCAAGGAGAAGAGACAAGAGCCTTTCCACACTTCTGCTGCTAAAGGTGAAGACTTACCCCAACTTCATCTCTATGAGAGTCTGGAGGCAATGGAACATTTCTTGGGGCAGGAAGGTTCTAGAATACTCCTTAGAGAAAGGGGTACTTGAAGTGGTTGACCAAGTGAGTTAGACTGAAGACACAGATTAAGGTTTTAAAATTCTGGTTATTTGAACACTGAGCCCCAAAGGGAACTTTTCATCTGGTCCCTAGCTTAGTTGGACAGGGTGGACTTTAAATTTGAGCTCTGTGTGTGTATGTTTTTTTAATGGTTATTCATAGGAGAGAAGGTTGCTTAACACTGAGCAGAACTGTTCCCTTGCTTCCCTCCCAGGTGCCCCGGGTAACTGAGAGACTTTTGTACTAGGGTCGGCATGAGACCAAGGAAAATATCACCCCCACTTGTCTATTTATATAAAATACTCGAACCATTTATATGTCTTTACATTTTGGAGTAACAGCCACACAGCATAGATGTTGATGTTTCATGCATGTGAAATAACACAGTAGAAACCTACTTTAAAAAATTACTTTCTTCGGTGTCACCATGGAAACCAGCCAACATAATCTCTCCACACCTAACTCTGGGGGGTGAGGAATAACAGTGACTGGGGGAAAAAATGAAAACATTGAAAATGCTCATAAATTCTGTTATGTGCCAAAAAATTTACCATGAGACATTTTTCCTCTGCTTTCGGCTGGGATGTCAACCTGTGATGTTTACTTTTTGAACTTTGTTTGATTTTCAAGACTAAAAAAATCAAATTGGGAAGTTTAGTGAAGTTCCTGCTAAGCAATAAATCACTGCAGAGCCTCCAAAGGCCTCCAGCTTGTCCTCGTAAGTGGACTTGAGTTGGAGGCCATACAGAGAGGGAAAATGGCAGCTGGTGGGGACTGATGGGGTCAAGGGCGGGCAGCAGGAACGTGGCAAACCTGTTAAAAGAGGAAGAAAGAGGAAATAAGGGAAGAGGGTAGTCAGGACTGGTCATGACTAGCCTCCTCACTCTGATTGTCGCTCTCATCTCTACAGCACTAGATTCTAGTGTCTTCCTTGCCATGGGTCCCAAACAAGAAATCTTTAGGGAGCTGTTTTGGCTGAGTCAACCTGAGATCTGGTATGCTTTGCGAGAGCGATAAAAAGACAGAAAGCTGTTAGAGTCTGACTATTCATAAAATAAAAGTAGTTTGGGGGGAAAAAAAAGAATCCAAACGTAGACTCTGAGAGGAAAGATTAGCAAGATTTCCCAATTTGGTATTTGTTTCTTTGAAAACCACTCATGGTTTAAGAAGACAAGCTCCTTAGCAGTGACTTCTCTTGATTCTCAACTAAAGTGCTCCTGGTGGAAATGAGATGCTGGTTGCAAAGATCTGCTCTAGAGTGAAGAGGCCCGTTTTACTCTGAGTCTTGAATGCCTGGTTCAAAGACGAAGCTGATTTCAAATCATATCATCCTTTTCACTTATTTATTTAAAATTTTAGACTCAGGACTTGCTGCGCATAAATCCTTACTATTTTCGCGGCTGATGTTCTTGGCAGAGACTATTTCTTCTCCTGCCCTATCATCTTTTTTTTTTTTCCCCCGTGGTCAGTGGATTTTATTTAATTGCCTAGATCTATATCTCAGTTCTAAATATTGTTCCCTTGCCCTAAAAACACCCTAGTAATAGCAGTGCTTAATATATAATACAATGTACAATCTTTTTTCAAAAACAATTAGTAGACCTTCCAAGAGAGATTATTTAATAAACTAGTAGAAATAGTAGAAAACTAAAGACTGTAGATTAGAAGTCACATCCAGGCTAATTCTTATGCTTTGTTAGTCTTCCTCCCAGAGTCGGCTCTGGTCTCTCAATCGTATTTACGTTGATACACTTTGGGGGAAGAAGTAGGTACGCTCCTTAACAAATTACAGAAGCAATCTTTTCCCACTAAGAACAGAATGAAATCCTGTGAACTGAGCAGAATAAATCTGAGGGAAAACATTGCAATGGAATCCAGAGGAGGAGCTGGCAGGGAAGGCTCCCTCACACAGCGACCCAAGAAAGATTTGAGTTCAATGCCTCAGCGTTATCTACCCAGCCAACCACTCGACCGTCCAGCCCATGAGCCGCCTACGCCCTCAGTGCTGCATGTGTTCCATAAACGCACTCAAGTGTTACTGTACGCGGGGCTCTATTGTAGCGCTGGAGACCGACGGGTAAGACCCCATCTATTCCCTCACACACCACCAATGGTCACAGGCCTATTTTCACCTTTTCTCGGCTCCTGAAAGAGTCACCGCCCTTTGAAAGTATAAATGTACCTTCTTCCAGACACTGTGCCCGAGTTCCTGGCTCTGAGCAGACACACTTACAAATGGAGAACAAGGAGGTGTGCATCTTTATCAGCAATCGCTGAGAATGAGCTTTTAAAAATATATATATTCGGTGGCACGGAAAGAAATATAGTATGTACAACCGGGAGAGAGACATTATGTGGGGAGGGCAGATAAACATGCACAGCATGGATAAAAATGCAAAAGTTATTATAATTTATTCATTAAATCCAGCACGAGAGAACAACACTCACTCAGAAACACCCAACAGAGGGCTGAACTTCCAGGATATTCCTCTTCCCTCATGGAGTTTCACACGCAATGTGAGTGTGTCCCAGGCTGCTCTGCGTTGGTCTTGCTGCAAGCCAAAGCCTGTCCTCCTGCCAGGAGGGCGTCCTGCAGTTCACTCAGACGGTAGTTCACCGTGACTTTCCTCAAGTGGCCCCCTGTGGGGAGCCCTGGGTGTGGGCACCTCTGGGCTATGGTCTCTGCCTGTCTGCAAGCAGTTTGTGTGACCCTGAGCAAGACCTTTGGCTTTCCCAGCCTTCAGCTTTTCGTTACTAAAGAAAGTATCTACTTAGGCCATAACCTAATTCCTAAACCTGTGGTAAGGATGCATACGGTAAGATAACGCACGTAAGGGCGTTCTGAAAAACAATAATCTAAGACACAAGATGCTACGCTCACCTGCCTAAATTAAACTCCCCACAGGAGGGCCTCTGTTCCTCCTTCCTCTTCCCCAACCTTGGCTCAAGTTTTCTGCCCTCTCTTGCCTGCACCAGAGTCATGACATGAGCATAACATGAGTCATAACAGGACCAGGTGAGCAAGGTGGGTGGATCAGCTCAAAGACGATTTTAGGGAAGATGAAAGCTTCCAATTCATTAAGTATAAGGTCTCAGAAGCTTGGGGAACCCCAGGTGTCATCTGAGGGTCAGCACACGGCAGGCCTAGCAGGGCAAGGACTCCTGAGCCTAACCTGCTGTTTGACCTAGGATGCCTGCAGGAAGTGAGGTGCTTGGGTCTATACTGGGAGGGACAGGGTGGAGCAGCCTCCCACCAAAATGGGGATGCTTGGGTAGTTAGCCTGCAGAAGGACAAAGGGTCCCACAACCAAGCTTGTGATTTGGAAATACTTCTAGCACTTACTATCTGTCAGGACCCATTCTGACACCTTTTAAATCACTTTTAAAGTATATTTTAATTCTCGACACAAGCCTATGGACAGGCACTCTGATGTTGCTCATTTTATAGATGGTAAACTGAAGGGTACAGAGGGAAGGTAACTCGCCCAGGATCAGAGAGTCTGGCTGCAGAGTCCATGCACTTGCCCATGGTGAAATATTGCCTCTCAGATGAATACGGGGTCAGGTGAGAAAGAGAGAAAGGAAACGCCAGTTCCACCAAGAGCAACAAAGAAGAGCCAGGAACTCCGGGTCAGTAAAAGCCTGAGCAGTGAGGGGTCGGGGGGAGAATTCAGATGTAGGACCTTGTCTACATGCCCATGGCTGACAGGTGCCAGTGCTGCGACTGGTGGATGAAAGCCTGCCCATACCACCAACCCTCGTCTCTTAAGAGGTTGACCTCAGAACAGGCCATGGTGGGCTCCTGCTGACCTGGACACAGTGGTGAGCGGTCAGGCTCTGACAAGCATCTTCTGGTGTCGACATTCAGGCACATCTGAAAAAACAGCTCCATTTTCGGAGGTATATGAAATATGGCAAGGATGGTATCATGATCTCAGGACGGCATCACATCAGTCTTGAAATCTGTGAGCTGGACTGATGACGAGCCAGAAGGTTGGGAGGGCAGAAATAATGGTCATATTCGGGGCAGGGGTGCAGATACAGACTGATTACTATAACCTGCTGGTCCCTGTCCAAAAGTGTTCTGAGGAAATTCAGGTGCCCTGAATGTGGGGTATTATGGTTCAAGTTTGGCATTTACTGGTCATATGTTGGGGACTGTGCTGGCATAAGGCACAGTAAGCTCGGGAGCTGTGAACATGGACCCTGGGTCACTGTAGAGAGTGACGATGCTGGTTAGAACCTGGTTGCAAGCAATCTTTTTTGCTTAGTACTTTAAGAGCCTCTCCCTGCATCTCCAAAACCCACACATAACTAGGAATTCTAGTTATTTGAAGTTCATGTCCTTCCCTTCTGCTTGTTGAACTCCTGTCCTGGCTATCCTTTTAAGGTCTATAAGATCTGTGCTGGTAACATCTTTCTCATTCTTGATCTATTGGTATTTGTGTGTTTTCTTCCCTTGTTCATTGTAGCTAAGGGTTTCTCGATTTGTTGATCTTTTCTAAGAATCAATTTTTTTTCTTTAGATTTTATGTTTAAGTGATCTCTCCATCCAAACCATCAAGAACCACATGCTCTACTGACTGAGCCAGCCAGGTGCTCCTTCAAGAACCAATTTCTGTCTTAATTTTTCTCTATCGTCTGCTTTCTATTTCAATAATTTCTGCTATTTTCTTTATTATTTCCTTCCTTCTTCTTAATTTGGTTTTATTTATGTCTTCTTTCCCTAGTTTCTCAGGGTGGAATCTAGATCATTGATTTCTAGGCCTTTCTTCTGTTCTGATATAAGCATTTAAAACTATTAATTCTTCTCTGGGCATTACTTTAGCTGTGACCCAGATTTTAATATGCAATATTTTTTATTATAATTTAGTTCAAAATATTTTCTAATTTTTCTTGTGATTTTCTCTTTGACCTATATTTAGAAATATGTTGTTTAATTTCCAAATATTTGGATATCTCATTGCCATTGATTTCTAATGAACTCCTTCTAGCTTCAAAGCCAGATCAAATACTTCCCTACCACCACTACTGCCCAGGTTCTTCCTTTCCCTTGGGTTGGAATTAAGACCATAAGCTTCATGAGGACAGGGGTCATGCCCACTTATTTAATGCTGTGTCTCCAACGAATAGTTCAATGCCTGCCCCACATCATGTACTCAATGAATATTTGTTGAAGGGGTTGATGACTTCTTGTATGATTTCTAAACCCTTTGTTACCGTCTATATAACTAAACTAGTTACCTAAGTACAGGTCTGCCCCACTAGAATGGGAAGCTGGGCACAGCAGGAACCTGAATTCTATAGTCTCCTCAGGGCTTAGTCCAGGGCTGACAATCCTTTTATGAAAGGATATCTAAGCAACAGTTCTATACAGAAAATCTCAATCTTTTATCCCATTGATGGGGATGTCTAATAGGGCTCTGGGTTTCAGTGGCATCGATGGCATGACTGATAGTCTACTTAACACCAGACATTGGATGGGAAGAAGTCAGTTTCTCCTGATACAACAATGTGCTCCTACCAGTAATCAAAGGCATTCATCCAGTTGCCCCTTTCCTATGACTGCGAGGAAGATCAGAACTGCATTTGTGTTTCCCTAATAACTTTCTTTATACTCCTAATATTTGGTAATATTTCTCAGCCTCACATTGATTAACTGGTTTCTCCTAGACTGAGTTGTTTTGGGTCTCAATGTATCTGTGTCTTTTGTTGATTTCTTCAAATACATTTTCAAAGCAGGTGAGATCGATTGATCATGTAATCAATCAAATAGGCTGTCAGTAAAATTTTGCTGACTAGGACTGTCATCATGCCATTAGGGAGTTAATTAGAAATCTTATCTTCTGGTGGTGGGTGAAAATGGGAATTCTTCCTATGTACTTGGGAATGTTATGGGAAAAGGGCACCCCTGGGATAGAGGTGGGAGTGAGGGTAGGAGTCAGCTAGTTTGGTCTCTCACCTCGGGAAGCCCTGGGCTGGGGCCCAATTAATTGGTTCCAGTGCTTCCTTCTTCCCTGAAGGACTACATTCTTCCCCCAGGCTGTTGAGAAAGGCTGAAAGGTCCTCCTTGACAAAAGGATGAGAATGTCTGGGAGCAGGAAGAATCCTGAGAGGGAGGACAACCCTGAGGCCTCAATCAGGCTGCCCCAAGAGGACAAGTGAGATCCAGCAAAAGCGCTGAGGACAGCAGGTTGCTGGGAGAAAGGGACACACAAAGGCCTGGAGCTGCAGCTTTTGGGACGCAAAGGTCTGACCTAGGGAAAGGACACCGGGGCTTGGAGGTCAGGGCAACAGAAGCACAGAGCATCACCATGGCAAAGAAAACAGCAGGCCTGGGGGCGGTTCCAAGCAGGAATGGCCTCAGACCAATGGAGGCGGGGGAGTGGGAGGGACTCCCCGTCAATAGGAATGTCAGTGTGAGAAGAACATCTGGGGTGCTCTCTCTCGGCTGGGCTGCTGAAATGTTGGGAGCCAACCGACTAACAGAGGCAATGCCAGTTTTCAGAAACCAGACCCATATGCACCCATGGCTATGCTTGCCCCCAGCACTCCTCAGCTTGCAGATGAACAGCAGGACCGAGGGCGTATGAAGGGACTCCCCAGCCCTTTAGGACCAGAAGCCTTCTGGCCCCGACGCACGGGTGGCCTGGCACTCGTAGCCGGGGCTCCTCCCCTTGCACAAAGGCTGCCCCAGGGCCTGCAGCGCCTTCCCCACGCCGGATGGGCAGCGGGGCTCGGGAGAGAGGGCTCTTGCGGTGTTTCAGGGGTGAGCCCGGCTTCAGGCAGTCAGAGCTGGTGCAGACCATGAGGTCCGAGGGCACGATCCCTCCACGAGTCACCTCCCCCTTGGAGCATCACCGCGCCAGCCTTCTGTTTCCTGCAAGGAGCACCAGGGCTCCTCCTCGGCCCTATTTTAACGGTTAAAGACATGCACACCAAATGCTTCCTAATTACTACTTTCATGGCAGATGCAGTCATTTCCTTGGATTTTACTGCCATTAGTTTTCCTCACCAATTTATCCTTAGCTACTCTCCTTGAATCTTGCTTGCCTCCCCTGAGCCTTTTCCTCCTCGCTCCTCACGGCTTGTCAGCACGCCTCCAATCCCCAGGAGAGATGGAAAGCCTTGTAGAGCCCACTGCGCAAACACACATTCCTATTCATTTATCACATTTAGCATGCGCACTTCCACTCTCATCAAAACCGGCCCCAGCTCGCTAACTCATTTCCCTCTCCCAATTACAAATTAGTCCATTAGGCTGTCTGCAGTAGGCCCTCTGTTGCATCTTGGTAATGGCTTCTGAGATTTCCATCATAATCGTAATGGCTCCCTATGCAGCCATGAGGGCAGATGGAGGCCGCTAGTGGGTAATGAGCTATCACGCTACCAAAGGGCACAGCCCTGGGCTCATTATTTAGTCTTGGCTGTTTTGTGAAAACAACAAGAAAGGTAAAATGCTGAAGGGAACACTTTAGCATATTAAATTAACACTTCTTGAAAATTCTCTCTGTAAACATGCCATATTTTCCCTTTATGCAACATCCCCGGTGCTGGAGCACGCTATGGAGGGCTGCGGGGGCGGCATGGGGGGAAGGCGAGGAAAGAGGAGGAAAGGAGGGGGGTGGGAGGGAAATGAGCCCCCAAAAGGGGGCAAAACGTGGCACTTGAGAACCTTTCACAGCATGCTCACCAGCTACTGTCCTCTCTCACGAACGTTCCTCCCCACTCCTCTATTCCCCAGACAGAGAGGGGCTCGCTTAATGATGCTCCGTCACTTAAAACCAGCTTGTCACCATATCCACAGTGAAAGGCCCTGCAGAGCCCAGACCAGGTACTGTCTGCTACAGTGTTTTAAGTGATGCCATTCTACATTTTTTTTTTTAAAGGGAAAATATAGATACAACAAAACAAAAACAAAACCAAAAAACCCACCACCATTACCACTGACAAGAAAAATCCCTGATGCAGATACTACTATCCAAACACTTGACGATAGGTCACATTTATTAGGTACTAACGGTGGCCTGCACTATGCTAAGCACGTCACATTCGTTACTATTAGTTCACTGCACCTTCCCAAGGTCCCTGTGTGACGGGCTAGTATTGATGAGGAAACCAAAGCTAAGCCAAGTTCGGTAAGTTCCCCGAGGGCACAGGGAGAGCCGGGATGTGAGTCCCAGCAGTGTCACTCCTCAGCCTCCCCCCTGCCTGTGTTCAGCTGGGCCCATGAGCTTTCCTGGGCAGACGGTGGTGACACTTGCTCCTTCTCGTGCTGACCCCCCTCTAGTCTCTAGGGGCACCGACCTCATCACCCTGTCTCCCGACTCCCACCCAAGCCGCCCTGCACATCTCTGGTGAGGTTCACTGGACAGGGGCTGGCTCCTGATTTAAGAGGGTCTTCTCCTGATGTTATCAATTCTTGCGAAACAGTTTACCCTCAGTGAGCTGCCCTTACCCCCAACCTCGACAAGGCTAGTTCTGCAAGTGCCACAGTCTTTGGGGGCTGGCCGTAGTCCTGCGTGCAGAGCCCATTCGGATTCCTCAGCATAGGTCTCTGAGGTAGCTGCAGCTGCACCCTGACATGGAGATTTACGTGCCAGCACCCTCTCTGGACAGAAATGAGAGCAACTGTATGTAAGCGCCGCTGTGAGCAAAAAGCTATGGGAACAAAGCGGGGGGGGGGGGGGGCTCTGATCGGAGCCGCTCCTGGCAGAGGAGAAGCCCCCAGCGGTTTCAAGGAAACACAGGTGTGAGTCTGGAGGAACCACAGGTACTTCTATCAGTAAAAGTACGATAAATAATAACACGGTGGACCTATTTTCAAAAGCCTTTTCTCTCCGCTTTCAAAAGAGTCATCCTAAACCTTTCCTAAAATGCCGGCGGATGATCCAAAACCTATCATCCCATTCTGTTCTTTATTGCCTCTTAAATCTGCTCGTGCACGGCTTCCCTCTGAAGGGCTGGAAGGGCTTCCCCATCTTTTATCTCATTCATCCCCACGATGACACTGTGAGCCAACCAGGGGAGGCTGTAATTATGCCCAGGACACAGACGAGGAAGGTAGCTGGCTTGTCTGAGAACCAGAAAGAAGGAAGAGTCCCTGCTTCCCAGTCAGGGGCCAGCCCGGCCACCCCACAGCCCCCCTCGAGGCTCGATAGTTCTAGAAGCCCACACGTGCTCTTCCAAATAAGTCCCCAGTCCTAACCTGGTAACAAAACACAAGGTCGGTTTAGAAAAGCCTGCCTTTCGAAGAGGGAAAATGGCCCAAGCCCAGAGTCCAGGACGGGTCTGGTGGTAAGCAGGGTGTGGGGGGCCCATCAACTTTGCTAGGCTGGAAAATACAAATTTATGAGCTGTTTTGTTAAATTCCGATATGGATTTTTGAAAATGAAAAGGATGGATGGGTAGATGGCAGCAAGATGTTTAATCAATGTCATAAAATATAACATTCATTGGGCTTCTAAAATGAAATTAATAATCTGTGTAGAAGTATCATTAGGAGATAAGTGACATTTCAGGCTTTGATCTGCAACTTGCAACAAATCTTACTTCCATATAATTCAAGCATTTTGGGGGATATTCATCTTTATTAAAAAATACCCAAACCTTTGCCCCTCTGCTTCACCACCAGGCCTTTCTTCCCCTTCAGGACAGACCACTAAATAAAAAAGGATACATTATCATATACATGCTTTAAATTAATCAAGACAGAAATATCATATTTAAATTAAATCAGGGATTTCTCACTTGCTGCTCATCAGGGGAACTTAGCTATCTGTAATAAGGTTTTTTTTTTTTCCTCCTTTTATCTGAGACATGGGGCTTGAGCCGGCTGTGTCTCCACTGATGAGACATCTCACTTTCACTCGAAAGGCTAAAGCAGGCCACACAGTGAAATGCTGTTCTTCTACATAAATCCTAGAACTATAAAATAATATTTTAGAGCTGAGAGGGACCCTAAAATCACCTAGCCTGAGCTCTTCATCTTACAGATGAGGAACCTGGTTCCAGGGAGAGGGTCTCAGTGATGGACTAGAGCGAGCAGGCCAGGCTTAGAACCACATTGCTTCCTCCACTCCACACAAAGCGAGCCATGCTCTTCCCCTCCTTTTGAAAACCAACCTCAACAGGAGGAAATGGAAGCTGGACTCTAAGAGCTCTAAGTCATGGGCATTCAGAGTCTATTTTCTTTTCTTTTTGTTTTATTTTGGGTTATTCTGGAGAAGGGAAGGAGAGAGGCATGGCTACCTGGTGATCAGGAGAATAACAAGGCTCTCCATCCTTGTGCATCACCCTTACAGGTAAGCGCTGCGTAAGTTCATCTTCATTAAACAGTCCTTTGCTTTTTACGTGAGCACAGGCAGGGGGCTCTAAAGGGGAGGGGTGCCTTGCCTCTTCTAAATAAATCAGAGCACATAGGAAAACACAGCCATAAGCTGCCCTAGATTGGAAAGGCCAGCTGCAAAGATCTCAAAGTCAGGGGCCCCAGAGGGATGGTGTGCCCATCTATCCTGACCCCCTGTGAGCTTGATCTCGAGCCCTCCCCACCCCCCGCCCCGTCACTGTCCTTCTCACACACCAAGAAGAGGCCATGCAGAACTTCATATACAAAAATACTCATTAAACAACCCATAGAAAAATAGACCACATGTGACATGCCCCTAATTGTGAGTTCCGTGTAATTATCCTTCTTTAAATAGATTTAAAAAAGTATAATTCTATACTTAAGAACGAGAGGCATATATCTTCTTTCTCTGTTTACCTGTCCATCTGTCTGTCTACCTTCCTCCCTTCTGCCACTTCAGAACTGCTGGGGAAAAGAGCAAAAATGGGGGTGGGTAGCATAAAGGATACCCTTTGATTTCATGGAAACAACCCATTTTAAAGCACAGAACTTCATTCGGGATCCATGTAGACTTTGGGACAGGAGTAGCAAAAATCACCAGGAGAGTTTAAATGTGCACCTCTGAAAACACAGTAGTCAGAGCCAAGAAACTGGGATCTTTACACCATCTGCAGAGACTCTCCCTGCCCCCCGCCCCCCAACCCAGAAATGTTCTGATGCTTTGTTCAGAATAGCACACTGTAATCTTGTGGGATGAGGGCCTGGCCCCCAGCCCCTTGTTGCAAAGAAAAGGTGATTTAGTAAAACGGCAAATGTCTAAAATGTGTAGTGATGGTGTAGGGGTTGTCTGAATATATGAATCTGCTTTTTATGGGGTGCAGAACATCAGTGTGATTCTCATGCATATTCTCTCTTTCCATCTCTCTCCTTCCTACCACCCCCACCCCCCAATTCTTTTCCCTTCCTTGACCTCTTAGCTAATTGCCCTGAGCTAGCATCTTTCCTCCCTTTCAGACTGCTATGGGGGCTCATGTGATGAGACAGCCATGTGAGTTTAGGAGGACGGGATGCCCCAGAGGTGGTGGGTAGGGTGACCGGATCCTACAGTGCGATCCAGGGTGTCAGCAAGACCCTGTGCCCTTCCAGCTTTGTCCTCCAGAGGTCTTGGGGAGGAATGCTTGCTGCATTCCCTCCTAAACCCCTGAAATTTCATTATAATCATTTATCTTCAAAGAAATCAAAACGCACCCCCGTCTCCCCTCCTATGGAAAGGTTAGGTCTTTGCTCAAGCCTACGGACTTTAACCTCATAAATATTCCCAGCTATAAGATCTTATTAAGAAGGTATGTCTCCCAGGAGCATAAAACCATCAAGCTGTAAATTTTATTTAATTTCCCATGAGATCTTATGGCCTCATACATATAATTAGAGTGCAGTATAGAGCACTTTTTTGTGTTTTGTCAATAAATCACCAGGGAACAATCAACGTTTAAGAGGACAAGCTTTAATGATTTTTCAGACCCCTAAGCAATCGTGCTTTCACAATGGCAAGCCAGTCTTTAACCTCATCTAACTAGGACTGTGGACTGTGGCGTCAGATAGGACCCCAAACACTTAATCCTATTAGATTCCCCAGCCCAGACAATCACGGCAGAACACCCAAGGGACGTATTGATTTTGATGTGGCCGACAGAAAAGACAAGCCGACCTACCGACAGTGCTTTATTAAGTGTTTACAAATTAAATATCTGGATGTCGGCAATAGGCCCGGCTCTGCTAAATGGGCCGGTGTGAGACGTGTGCCCTGGACCCAAAGGGCATGTGCTGACTCTGAGGAGGCTTGGGGGAAATGGCCAAGCAGGCCCAGCCCTTGACTGGAGAACCAGCCTTTTCAGAAAGTCAGGATGCTTGCGAGAGAAATCCCGTACGGGTGGTTTGTTGCTGCTGTTAAGCCTGATATGACCATAAACGCGTGATGTGGCATTTATTCACGTCAGAAAATGCCTGTCAGGTGAGAGAACAAAATTCCGTCTCCCTTGGTGAGGGATCCAGAAGACAGACTCTGGCTCCCCTGGCTTTCTCCTCACAATGTGCTTTCTAAGCAAATCTGCAAACCGGCACATGAATCAGGCCCCGTCAGGTTTCTATTTGGCTTGATGGCTCAACCAGATTAACCGTTTTCCTTGTGTCCTATCTTTGCTCAAAAATATTTAAAAGGCTCCAAATTTTGTAGGTAGGCATTTGACGCTTGTCACAGTCCCCACAGGGCATTCCCTTCACAGTGTTCTCCAGCACGGTCCCTCTCACTCCCCTAAACACACCTCAGAGCTACGTTGGTAAGTGTGTGGTTCCAACAAGAACAAGGTGCATGTTGCCAAGTCCCTGTCTTTCCTCAGAGCAGCTCCCCTTAGCTCAGTGAGTGCTCCCTGTCCCAACGGAGCTACCCCAACCCCCCAGCCTTGAGGTGCTTACATTTCTCCTCCTCCTCAAAACCATCTGGCCCTACGCTCCTGGCTCCCTCGTGCCATTTTCTCGAGTCCATATCAGGTTTTCCTGTGTCTCGCTGTTCTCCCAACTAGACCACGTTCCTGGACCTTCCACCACACTCCCTGCCCTGCTCGTCCCTCCATGGAAGTACCGACGTGGGGGGCCTGGCACAGAATAGGGCTGTGGACTGACTGGCTGGTCAGGCACCCCTGAGGTCTAAGAAGCATCTTGTCTTGGTGTTCTGGTCACCTGCATCTTGCAAAGATGCTCAGGAAATGGGGATGGCAAGAAGATGGAAGTGGGCCCCTCTCTGGGGTTGGTTCTGACTCAGAGTCACTTGCCCAAAATGACAAGAGAGGATCGGCACTAGGTGAGCCCTCAGGATTTGCTGTTTTATGACTTTATGATCTGTCGAAACAAACCACCACAGATACAGCCGCCTATGTTGGCAAAGTCACGTACCTTATTTTACTGTTGTTTTCTGAGGTCTGTCTACCTCAAAGCCTTGAAGTAACCTTAAAATGGCACATCTGCTGAGGTGCATGTGTTAAACTTAAGTGCAACTCAGTGCACCTGAGGACCTGGCTTACACACCTGGATCAAAGTCTATGTGCATGCACATACACACACGTGCGTGTGCAAACATGCTGAATGTTAACCGCTGTACTTATGTTTTTCTTGATCTCACTTGAGAGGGAGCCCTTCCAACAGAGCAATGGAGGCTAAAGACAACTGTAGTGAGAAAGACATCTTTCAAGATAATCTGGCCCGTTGCCTGTCTGCAAACAATCCCATCTTCTTGTCAAGTGTTTTCGGGCAGCTGACACCATCCTCTGCCTCAGACATCACAACCTGACGTTTTTCATGAGCAAAGTCAGTACTTAGCACGGTACCTGGCACACAGGAAGGCCTCAACACAAGTGAGCTGTCCTGATTTTTATCACCTTCATTATCGCTTTCTGTCCTGCGCTTACCTTTCATCTTCTTTTATCTTGGTCTCTCTAGACCCAGGGTTTTCCTAAGTGAGCTGTGACAAGCTGATTTAGGGTTAGCATGGTGGTGCAAGAGCTCTGGGCACTCACATCGCCATCTCTATTTTATAGATGAGTCTTCCATTCCATGTTCAGCAGGTAAAATAGTTTGAAAACCCATGCCCTAGACCATGATGCTTTGGCATCATTTTTTCAAGAACTCAATGACCAAAGAGTCATTCGGCAAAAATGATTTATGTGGGTGAACTGAAAATTCATCTACATTATGGGAGAAAAGCTATTCCATGCATCATTATTAATTTCTGCTTCCCTCCCTGCACTGTGTCTAGGCTCTTCACAGAGGACAGGGCTTTGTGGTTGACACTGTTGACTTTGGGGAAGTGGCATGTGTGGGACATGTGACTGGAGTGGTTTGGGGAGAAGGGCCAGGGCTCACTGTCCTCAAGAAAAGCTTCATGCCTCAGAGCATGCCCCTGAAGGGTCAGGGGCGGTGCTGGGTTTCAGAATCAAGTTCCATAAAACAAATGGCTGCAAATTGGCCTTTTCCCAATCTTACAGTGCAGTAATTCATAAAACCCTCTAAGGGAATTTTTATGGCTTTATATTAATGTTCATTTAGGAAAGAAGTGAAAAGGGCATCGTCAAGATTTTAAAAAATCATTAAAAAGGGTCCTCACTTGGGTTAATAGTGATACCTTAGCACAAAAAATGCACTGATATACCATAAAAATTGTTCTAAGATACTATTTTTTCATCATTTTTATATGACCTCCTTTTTGTCTGCACTTAACTGCTGAGATAAAAAAGTAGACTGGGTAATTAAATTTTCTTTTCATTTTCATTTTCATCTTAATTCAATAAATATTAATCAAGTATTTATAATATGCCAAGTACTGTGGGAAGGGTCTGGCAACAAAATATCTAATCTCTACTTTCAAGGAGCTCAAAGTTTATAAATTCTTTAAAAACGTAAACAACTAAAATTCATAATTATCTGTGTACATGTGTAATCATTTATGATGATCTTGCCCGAACTGACTGTAATTTGATTTTGAAAGTCTTGTAGCCGGTTTGATATTTAAAAATCTAGAATAAAAGTAAAAAAAAAAAAGAAAAGAAAAGAAAAGAAAAGAAAAGAAAAGAAACAACGAGGAAGGACCTCCTCTGGTGGGAAGGCCTCCCTCTCTGTGCCAGAGGGTGACAGGGTCTCAGCAAGGAAGAAAGGGAGACATGGGGGTGTCCTCATAGGTGCATATACAGGTAAGGAAGGATAAATAGGGTGCGGGAGGTGGAGCAAATTAAAAAAGAAAAGAGGGGAACCACCTCTGTGTGGTGGCTCTCTGAGCAGTGGGGTCGGAAAGTGAAGCAGGGAGTCTGCAGTCGTTCACTGTGGATGGTGGGTTCTCATCCCAGGGGCACACGATGCCACCCTCGAAAGGAAGCGCGTCTGTGCAGCGGAGCATCTGAACAGCAGGCCTCCCTGCCCAGAGAGCGGTTGGGCTAGTGTGATGTCAGAACTGAGGCTACAGAAGAAGGATACGCGAGACATTTAGCAGCTGCTATTTTTGGGTGGTGAGATTATGTGTGCTCTTTACTTTCTTCTCTGTACTTATCTTTGTTTTTGATACGCAAAACACCTTACCTTTATAAGAGAGAAGTCCTATGGGTTATTTTTCAAACGGGTAATGACCAGAACAATAAAAGAGAAAAAGGAAGAAAAGGAGATCGGGTCCGCAGAACAGTCCAAGTCAAAATAACATCCCTTCCGGTGACCGGGGCCTCCCTCACACTCTCCATACTGTTGCTGTGTGCGGTGACAATGATTCTCCCACACTTGCTACTCTATCAAGGGTCAGGGCCGAGGCTCAGGGATCCTCACATGGCAGGGGCAGCAGCCGTCGGGCCCTCAGACCAACATGGCCGACTGGGGGCAGGTTTGGAGGGAAGTGGAAAGATACAAGATGGTGATATGACCAAGTTTTCCCCATGACAGTGCAGCATCTTTGGTGGCTGGGAGGGGCGTACACTGATTTTTCACTGTTCTGTTGTTTCTGAGCCTGGGGAGGGAAACAGACTCGTGGCCTGCCAGGGCACTCAGAGCGGGGAGGCCCTTTAATCCTGCCAGTTGACCATCACAAAACTCTCCCCAGTACTTTAAGTATGTTAACGATCCAAGATTTAATCTATATTCTTACCCAGCTTGCACAAACCTATAAATAGGCTCATCTCAGGGTTATTGCTGTTATAAATTAATTATGGAAATGCCAACCAAATCAGGTACATGCCCGCCAAGTAATGGGGGGGCAGTGATCCACTGTGCGGAGGGCAGTTCTGAGGGTGCCCTCGTGCAAAGTTCACAGCCTCTGGCCGGGTTCCCTCGGCTCCCAGGGAGCTTCACCTTGAACAAGACACTCAAAGTCCTGTTTCCCCCCCCAGTCATTGAGGGAGGTTGGAAAAATGCCTTCTTGACGCACCTCTTTTGGAGAACTTTGTGCCCTTCCTCCTCACATGACCTGTCCTATCTCTCCCCTGCCTGGGAATGGGTGCACAGAGCTGACGGGCCTGCCTTTCTCTATATGAGAAGACAGATACCTTGGAGCTTCCTTAGAAAAGGAAGAGGTGAGTAAATACTGACTCATTAGAAAGGAAATTTTTCTACAGAGGACACCACTGTTCTCATCAGGCCTGGAGCCAGCCGGGGTACAAGGAGGTCAAAATAAATAGTGTACTTTTAGACAGCAATTTATTTCTACAGATCAAAGTGGCTAGATTTTCTCCAAATAGCGCATCCTCTAGGACTTATAGGAAGCCCAGAAAAGCTGGAGCATCGTCCCCCAAAGGGAGAGGCTGTTCCAGTGTAGTTAGCTGCTCCCCACTAGGGAGCTGGTCTCCAGCTCTGAGTGTAATTTCAGGTTCTACGGCTCAGGCAGGGATAGAACGATACGGGCACGACCACCACAGGTGATAGAGCACGACCAGGTACCGTGGTCAGTACAGCTGTGGTTACAGTAAATCCTCACAACAACTCTTGGAGCTAGGCATTATCACGCTCATTTTACCAATGGGAAAATGGGCTCTGAGAAGTTACCTCACTCGCTGAACACAGCTCATCAACGGCGCCGTCCGAATGCGAGCCCAGGCCTAGGGCTGCAGAGACAGTTCGTGATCATGCAGTTGGAATTCTTACAGTCTGAGCATCTTGCAAGGTCATTTCCTCAGCCTTCTGACCTCAGGAAGATAAGTGTCTAACTCAGATGGGGAGCTCACCTTCCCTTTGAAATCTGTAGCAACAGTCCAGTCAGCACAGGCCTTGGAAAAACTTACATGTACTTTCATGCCACTTAACGAAACGACGAGCATGTGGTACCTGTTATTCATGTACGGGTCGGGGGACGAATTGTCTTTGGACGATTTCTTTCTGATGCAAACACCAAAGTGTCATCCCTGCTCAAAAGACTGTTTACCTCTGATCTGGTTTCACGGTTCACCTTCCCCAGTACATCTGTGGGGCTGGTACTATGCAGGGCTGAGGAGCAGTGGGACAGAGGTGACAGGAGAGGCCCTGAGCCACTGTAATACAGCACGGGTCTCCTTCTGGGGCACGTGAAGCTTCTGAAGTCCAGCTCTCCCGAGCACGGCCTCGGACAAGTCACTCACCCTCACTCCACGGTCAGGGAACTGAGTCTAAGAACGCCTAGGGCCGTCTACTTTATAGACTTGTCATGGGTATGGGCGAAAGCATGCCAATTGTCGTGATCACGATCCTTGGTCCTCATCCTTTCGGGGCTGAGATCTGACATGGAACCGTATGGTTACTTTTCCTGTCCCTTTGTCATATCCTGTATTTCCCATTAGACGATCAATTCCTTGAGGGTAGGGGTCTCACTTGCACTTCCTGTGCTCCTAGACACATTCAGTACAGCAATTTATTGACTAGTAGCATAGTTCTTTTCAAATGGACTTAGTAAGGAAGTCATAACTGAACACCGCTGTATGTGGGGCACCGTGGGGAAAATTAGCAAAGCTTATAAATCACCGAGTGCTAAGGGAGACAATAAGTAGAAGATGGGGTCCCAGCCATTTAGGTCCTTCAGTGGAGCCGGGACCACGAATGTGAGGAGCACAAACTAGAAAGAAAACCGGTCAACATCGTGAAGGCACAAAGTTTTTTTGTGCAGAAAATGCTATGATTTACCAGACAGGAGGGCAGATCACTTCCCGCCCGGGAACACTTCCCTGGAGGAGGAGGACGAGCGCAGAGCAGGAAGGAGAGCAAGGACTGGATTCAATTTCACTCACAAACATTTCAGATCGTTCCCCTCCTCCCCAACTGCAAAGTTCTGCACACTGGGGACAGGTAAGCTTTGTCTGCCTCCGAGGAAGACCGATGATTGGCTCTCCAGCGAAGGGGAAGACCGCGTGTGGACGGGAACCTCCGCACACCAGGCTGGCAAATACCCAACACGCCGGGCCGAGATTCCGGGGGCTTGAGGCCTGCCACTGAACATCTTCAAAGACAGAACCAACCAATAAAAGGCAGATACAAAGGTCGCTGCCCTGCGGGGTAACCTGGTTGGAGGAAGGCTGCAGGTCCCATCTCCGTGGAGATGGAGACCGGCCCCCAAACTTCCCCAAGGAGTTGGAACGAGACCTAAACTGAGGGAAAGGAAAACCTCCCATTTCCTGATCAATAGCTTCTTGCCGTAAAGTACTTCGGGTCTGTTTCCTGGTTCTCCACAGTGGGTCCTCATTAAATGGGCTTTCCTGCATGAATTCTGACGTCTCTGGGGATGTCACTGACGGGGAGGGAAAGTCACTAAAGTCTGTAAAATCGTGATCGTGAACAAGGGCTTCAACTTGAACGCCCACCCTGAAGTGTGCCTCTCCTGAACATGATGAATAAGTGGGGTAAGTGTACAGGCGTTCTACACGATTCCGTGGGAGGTGATACTTACATATTCCTTATTGCAAAAGGTAAGAAACGATATAAAGACATATAGAATCCAACCTTTCAACAGATGTGTCGTGGGCTCTAAATGGTGAGTGGGATGTTTTGGGGGGTGGTGTTCTACCAGAAAGAGAAGGAAACTGCTTTCCTCTGGGAGACTCTGGGATCTGCCTTTGGAGCACGAGGACCCGCTGAGGGTCCCCCGGGAGGCTGGGCTCACCAGTGAAAACTGTGGGTACAGAACCCTGGTTGGGGAGGCAGCCCTACTGGCCCCCTAGCGAGAGTGGGTAAACGTTACCTTGAGCATCAGATTCCCTAATTGTGCGTTACCCCCTGCGATAATTTTTTGGCCCAGAGCCTTTAGATCAGTCTTATTAAATGTTCCAGCCTGTTCTCGACTGCACTGTTGATAATTAGAGCAGCTTTTGATGCCAGAGTGCAAATGGGGTGGGAGAGTCCCTCGAAGCCAGTTTGGTACACGGCAGATGATTCCTGAGGGATGGCTGAGGCCAAGGTGAACCTACAGGCAGAACATGTGCTCTAGCACCTTTCTAACACATGGGGTGTCTTTCTCCCTTTGCCACGCTTGGAGGAGCAGGTATGGTTTAATCAAGGGAGCCGGCAGATTTTCCCGAAATGTGGGGTCTGCTCACACAGGGCTCTCGCCTTTGAGCCACACACCTGTGCCTGAGACCTAACACAGGGCACGGCTGATGCGCTAGAGTGGGGTTTGTCCCAGCAACTTTAATGCCCTGACTTTCACTGACAGGAGATCCTCACCGAAAAAGCATCACTTGAGGGGCTTCTGTCCTGAGGAAGTAAAAATATGCATCTTCTGGGCTCTGAGAACTCTCCAGGCTCCATGGAGAAAAGGGTGAGCCTGCTAGGTCTGTGTGGCCCTGGGCTTATGGAAGGCATTTATGAAGCCAAGCCTCCCCAACAGGATATGAGAGGCCTGGGCATAGTCTTAAGCAACTCAGCTTCATGCCATTTCATTAAAATCAAAACAAAATGTCACCTCATCATCATGCCCTTGGTTCCGGACTCTTAAAACCACAATCGGGCTGCAATCGGCACATGGACTGACTTACGGAGTCCACGGAAACTGATAAAACTAGTATTTTGTAGTGACCTGGTGAGGAATAGCTGCTCATAAACAGAGGAGGGTTTTGCTAACTATGCAGGTTTGCTGCCAGCCCATTATGGCTTATTTAAAACAGGCGAACGTTGACTCTGGTTACACGCTGAAATTCGTAAAACTTCTGAACATGTTATGTTAGTCTTATAAAATTGGAATGTATGTGTACAGTATATTTTAAAGACTTTCCAATATTAAGCATTTCACACAAGCTGTGAAAAATGCTCGGCTCCCCTCCCCCTCCTTCCCGTCTTCCCTATTTCGGCATCAAATGTTATTCAGGGATAATGAAAACCAGAGAAGTCTATGCCTGAATAACTAGGTTGTCTAACTGCATTACAGTAAAATGAAAGATCAGACTGTGGTTGCAAAGAGCCAACTTAACAGCTACAGAGCCTCGGGAAGGACATACATCTTGTAACCAACGAAGTTTCCTGATGTAGCCCCTTGATACCTGACTCAGTGCCATAGCTCTGGTGAGAGGAATTTAATTTCTCTCCACTGAACCCCACAAGGATGGTATTCAACTGGAGGGGTTAAACCTGACATGAAACAAGGATCCAGGCACTTTCTGTGACGTCTAATCCAATCAGAGACGACAGAGAGGTAAGAACAGGAGCTGGCCAGACCTCAGAAACTAATGCTTTTCTCCAAATATGCCTGTTTCTACTTACAGAGATATTGCCCTAAAAATGCAGACGAGTGTGCTGAAATCTTGATTCCGGATGGTGAGATTCTCTAATGCTTTTAAACAAAGCTTTCCTCTTTGTGGTTCTAGCATTCTTATCCCCGTTAGTTAGCTCTGCACCTTTAGCGGCTGGTAATTATTTTACGGAATGTTTCAGTACACTTACAGGTAGACAACATGCCCACAATCGGTTACCCCCACAAACATTCGGACTTTGCAGGTTCGCCAGTTAGCAGTGACGGGGTGAGCCTCCGGCAGGAGCAGCGCCTCTGTAATGTTCTGCCATGTTTGGAGATCGTAGAGTTACTTCCACAAACAAAACCCAAAACAAACCAAAATATAACAACAAAATCGTAACACCACCACCACCACCACCAAAACCTCCAAACCAAAACAAAAGGAAAAAACCCAAACAACTTGCCTCCTGACATATAAGTTAGATATGGGGTTCTGATTTGGGGTTCTTTCCTACAGATCAGCGACCTCCCAATTTCATTTTGTTTTCTACAGTTTCAAGTTTAATGGGAACCGTTTTGAATGACCAACACTCACAGGGTGTAGGAGTAAAGGGCTTATATTAAGGTTCATTTTTCTAGAACCCAGACCACTGTGTCCTGGCCCAAATGAGGAAGTGAATATCCAGGTGCTTTGTTCAGAGTAACGCAAGGCAGCTTTACCTGAGGTGACAGAGCCTCTGCCCTCACCCCCTACTGCTCCTGCTCTCTCTCTCTCACCCAACTGCAACCCCACAGGCGTGTTGGCTCTTCCTCAAACACACCATGTATGCTCCTACCTCACGGCCTTGCATTTCCTGTGCACTTTGTCGGGAACGTTGCCCCCACCCCCATCTCGTGGGCATCCGCGTCTCATTTCCATCAGATTCTTACTGATCGAGGCCCTCCTGGACCACATCTTACACTGTAGCTCTTCCTACTCTGCTTCCTTCCCTGTTATTTTTTCTCTAGATAGCACATCATCTGATAGAATTAGTCTCCATACTTAAGTGGTTTTGTCTATCTCTCCCCGCTATCAGCTCTATGAAGGCATGCAAGAAATAGTCATGTCCCTAGCATTTATAATTGTACCTGACATAGGGTGGGCATGCAAAAAATATTGGTTAAAATAAAAAAAGAATGGACTGGAGCTAGGGAGGCTAATATAGTAATTGTGCAGTGTTTGTACACAAAATGGACAATTTTCTTACATATCTCAGTCTCAGTGTATGAGGGACTGCCACACCTGCTTCTTTAATGTTTTCAAGATCCTCTGAGAAAGAAACCAAAGTCCTTAATTTGATTCCAGCCATATCACTCCCTCCCTTTCTCCCCATCCTACCCACAGCCAATTCTGGATGCCTTTCTTTTTCTTCTAAAAGAACAGTACTAGGAAAGTCATAAGAAAAACCTGCATGAAAGAATGGCCATGTTTTGTTGATTATAGTCATAAACTCTAGAAATAGTATATCCAACAAGGGACTTACTCAAATACCATTTGAATTGGAACCTCTTTCTTCAAGAATCCTTCTTTCAACAGCCTTTGTGCAGTGAAATAGACACATCCAGTGCGCTGCTGGGTTAATTACAGCTCTGCATAACTCTAACTGTCCCATGGGGGAAAAGCCCGCCTCGCTTCGCCTGTTTAAAGGTGTCACTTGCTTGACTTCCTTCTTGATCTCCTTATATTATTTCCAGCCTGCCCTTCCCCAAGAATGATCCTCCGTAAAGATAGCCAGGAAATTCACAGGCTGAAAACACACTGCTGGGGGTCAGATCCCCATGGCTTTTATTTCTGACACAGACTACTATACAATGCTGTTTGTTGCTGGTTTGGCTGGAGGGCAAGAGAAATGGGGAATGGGGTGGGGGGTGGGGGTAACCAACTCAACATGGCTATTCCCTTTAGGATTAGAGGTAAACACCATAACCACAACCCGGAGGCTTCTCTTTCTCTGCCCTATGTATCCTATGATTCTCTCTGCTCCTACTCTCTTTCCTATTTTCAGATGCTGCATTATGTCTCCTTAATGACTTAAGTCTCTACATAATTATATCTAAAGTTTGTCCAATCTCTGATTATGTGTTGCTCAGCCCATGTTTAGACAGTGTTGGCTGTAAGAAATGTATTTCATGTATGGCATAGAGATCTGTTGTAGCACTAACCACAATGGCCAAAATTAATCTCCTCCATCAAAGCAGACCTTCAGTGAGGCTCTCTTCACATCTAATGTTCCCACTTCCTTCCGTCATGTCTCCTGGGTTTTGAGTTTTTTCAGCAGTCTGGATGGCCCAATGTTGTAGCTGGTTCTCTAATGTTCCTCTTTCTCTGCTGGATGGCTTACAGGCTAGAGACTTCAAGGTGGGGCTGGTAATAGCCAGCTGAGTAAGAGTTGAGGTCACAGGGAAGCTCTCTGCTGACCACTAGGTCCTTATCCTAAGAGATTTCAGAGATTGATGTAGGGTGCGGCGGTGGTGGTGGGGGTACACGGGGATACATTCCCCATTGGTCATTCTAAATACAGTACAGTATTTAATACTGTTGGTTTTTCCCTCCAGCAAGTAACACTCTTGCCACGATTATGGTTAAGTCTTCATGAAAATGTCTAGGTCATTTCTGTATCTGGTATTGCTAAGCCATAGATGTCTCATGCTGTATTTGAAGAGCCAGCCCATTACACTGCCCATTCTCCAGAATGATTCTTTAAAAAACATGAATGAAGGGGCACCTGGGGGGCTTAGTTGGTTGGGCATCCGACTCTTGGTTTCAGCTCAGGTCATGATCTCAAGGTCATGAGATCGAGCCTTGTGTCGGGCTCCATGCTCAGTGGGGAGTCTACTTGAGATTCTCTCTCTCCCTCTCCTTCTACCCCTCCCCCCGCTTTCTCTCCCTCAAATAACCAAATAATCTTTCCAACAAAAACAAAAACCCCACGAATGAGATCATATCACTTGCATGGTGAATACCTTCCAGTCGCCTCCCTTGTCCCTCAGAGAGCATCTGAAACCCCTCAAGCCTCAGAATCTTGCTGTCGCCTGTGGCGTATGTCAGATACGGGCTCAATCTTTTTTATCTGAAGATAGAAAGACTACTTTCTCCTTCTGACAATTCACACCAAGCAGTTCTTTTAGTGGGGAGTAGGGTAGAATCAGACCTTTCCTCCTCTGAGTTCTAGGCGAATGAAGTTCTGATAATGTAAGTCAAGAATCCGTCGGAGGGTCTGGCTTTGGACCATAGTCCCTCGCGCTATGGGGGTTAAAGACGGCCCCACGGCTGGCGGCTGGTGGTATTAGAAACACAAAGGACAGAGACGCGCCGGTGCTGGAAGTGAGGGCTGGGACTCTGGGTGTGGGGCGCACATCCCGGGATGCTGCAGGGTTGAGCAGCACCAACAGTAACAGAGTTAAAGTGGCCAGAACATCAGTGGAGAACGGTCCGCGATCCCTCTGTTATGAGACAGAAGCTGAGATTCGGCCACTGCTGCTTTGACTCTCAGAAGAGGCACAGCAAACCGCCAGGGAAAGCCGCCAGAGAACAAAAGCCTGGAAATACCGGCTCAGAGAGTGCCCATCCCCATCCCCCCTCGCAGGGGACACGGAGACTCTACCCAAACAGGGCTGCCTGAGTATCAATGTGGCAGGCCCCTCCCCCAGAAGGCAGGCTGAAAAATCAAGAAGCCCACATCCCTAAGGTCCCTATAAAACAAGGGGCACGGCCTGGGACCCAGTCAATAATTTGGGCTCTGGACAACCCCGCAACCTCTCCTCATCAGAATGACGAGAGGGAGAAATCCCCCCCAGCAAAGAAAAGACAATGGGTCTGTGGCCTCTGCCACAGAACTAATGGATATGGATATAATCAAATTATCAGAAATGGAATTCAGAGTAACAATGGTCAAGATGACGTGTAGACTTGAAACAAGTATTAACGAAAATGTTAATGAGAATATAGAATCTCTAAGGGTGGAAATGAGAGCGAATCTGGCAGAAATTAAAAATTCTATGAGCCAAATGCAGTCAAAACTAGAGGCTCTGACGGCCAGGGTGAATGAGGCAGAAGAACGAATCAGCGAATTGGAGGATGGGTTAGAAGAAGAAAAATCTAAAACAGAATCTGGACTCAAAAAAAATCCACACTCAGGAATGTAGGTTACGGGAGATTACTGACTCAATGAAACGTTCCAATGTCAGAGTCATCGGCATCCCCGAGGGGGTGGAGAAAAACAGAGGTCTAGAAGAGATATTTGAACAAATTGTAGCTGAAAACTTCCCTAATCTAGCAAGGGAAACAAACATTCGTGTCCAAGAGGCAGAGAGGACCCCTCCCAAGCTCAACCACGACAAACCTACGCCACGTCACATCATAGTCCAATTCGCAAATATTAGATTCAAGGATACAGTATTGAAAGCAGCCAGGGCAAAGAAATTTCTCACGTACCAAGGCAAAGGTATCAGAATTACGTCAGACTTGTCTACACAGACCTGGAATGAAAGAAAGGGTGGGGGGGGGGTTAAAGCTCTTTCAGAGAAAAACATGCAGCCAAGGATCCTTTATCCAGCAAGGCTGTCATTCAG
The DNA here is from genome assembly GCF_024610735.1 of Ursus americanus. Taxonomy (NCBI): domain Eukaryota; kingdom Metazoa; phylum Chordata; class Mammalia; order Carnivora; family Ursidae; genus Ursus; species Ursus americanus. The sequence continues at coordinate 13,105,600 of NC_142128.1, read as the reverse complement.
AATTGATGGAGAAATAAAGACCTTCCAGAATCGCCAGTCATTGACCAATTTCGTAACCATGAAACCAGCCCTACAGGAGATATTAAGGAGGGTTCTATAAAAGTAAAAAGGCCCCAAGAGTGATACAGAACAGAAAGTCACAATCTATACAAAGACTTTACTGGCAACATGGCATCATTAAAATCATCTCTCTCAATAATCAGTCTCAATGTAAATGGCCTAAATGCTCCCATAAAGTGCCACAGGGTTGCAGATTGGATAAAAAGACATGACCCATCCATTTGTTGTCTACAAGAGACTCATTTTGAACCTAAAGATACATTCAGACTGAAAGTAAAGGGATGGAATACCATCTTTCACGCCAATGGACCTCAAAAGAAAGCTGGGGTAGCAATTCTCATATCAGATAGATTGGACTTTAAAGACTATAGTTAGAGACACAGAAGGGCACTATATTATTCTTAAAGGATGTATCCAACAAGTGGATATGACAATTATAAATATATATGCAACCAACAGGGGAGCAGCAAGATACACAAGCCAACTCTTAACCACAATAAAGAGACATATAGATAAAAATTCACTAATAGTAGGAGACCTCAACACTCCACTATCAACAATAGACAGATCACCTAAACAAGAAATCAGCAAAGAAGCAAGAGCTTTGAATGCCATACTCGACGAGCTGGACCTCATAGATAAATATAGAACTCTACACCCCAGAACCAAAGAATACTCATTCTATTCTAATGCCCATGGAACATTCTCAGGAATAGACCATGTTCTGGGTCACAAAACAGGTCTCAACCGATACCAAAAGACTGAAATTATTCCCTGCATATTCTCAGACCACAACACTCTGAAATTGGAACTCAACCACAAGGAAAAATTTGGAAGAAACTCAAACACTTGGAGATGAAGAACCATCCTGCTCAGGAATGACTCGATAAACCAGGAAATCAAAAATCAATTTAAACAATTTATGGAGCCAACAAGAATGAAAACACAACGGTCCAAAACCTATGTGATACTGCAAAGGCAGTCCTAAGGGGGAAATACATAGCCATCCAAGCCTCACTCAAAAGAATAGAAAAATCTAAAATGCAGTTTTTATATTCTCACCTCAAGAAGCTGGAACAGCAACAGAGGGACAGGCCTAATCCACGCACAAGGATGCAGCTGACCAAGATTAGAGCAGAAATCAATGAATTAGAAACCAGGAGTACAGTAGAGCAGATCAACAGAACTAGAAGCTGGTTCATTGAGAGAATCAATAAAATTGGCAAACTGCTGGCAAGACTTATCCAAAAGAATAGAGAAAGGACTGAAATTAATAAAATTATGAATGAAAAAGGAGAGGTCACAACCAACACCAATGAAATTGGAAGGATTATTAGAAACTTTTACCAACAGCTATAAGCCAATAAATTAAGCAATCTGGAAGAGATGGAGGCCTTCCTGGAAACTTATAAACTACCAAGACTGAAACAGGAAGAAATTGATTTTTTTAAACAGACCAATTAATTATGAAGAGATTGAGTCAGTCATAAACAACCTTCCAAAAAACAAAACTCCAGGCCCGGACAGTTTTCCTGGGGAATTCTACCAAACATTCAAAGAAGAAATAATACCTATTCTCCTAAAGCTATTTCAAAAAAATAGAAACAGAAGAAAAGCTACCAAACTCATTCTACGAGGCCAATATTACCTTGATCCCCAAACCAGGCAAAGACCCCATCAAAAAGGAGAATTACAGAACGATTTCCCTAATGAATATGGATGCCAAAATCCTCAACAAGATCCTGGCTTATAGAATCCAACAGTACATTAAAAGGATTATCCATCATGACCAAGTGGGATTCATACCTGGGATGCAAGCGTGGTTCAACATTCGCAAATCGATCAGCGTGATACATCACATCAATAAGAAAAGACTCAGGAACCATATGATCCTCTCAATTGATGCAGAAAAAGCATTTGACAAAATACAGCATCCTTTCCTGATTAAAACCCTTCAGAGTGTAGGGATAGAGGGTACATTCCTCAATCTCATAAAAACCATCTATGAAAAGCCTACAGCAAATATCATTCTCAATGGGGAAAAGCTGGAAGCCTTTCCCTTAAGATCAGGAACACAAGGATGCCCACTCTTGCCACTATTATTCAACATAGTACTAGAAGTCCTTGCAACAGCAATCAGACAACAAAAAGGGATAAAAAGTATCCAAATCGGCAAAGAAGTTGTTAAAATGTCTCTCTTCGCAGATGACATGATACTCTATATAGAAAACCCAAAAGAATCCACGCCCAAACTATTAGAAGTATAGAGCAATTCAGTAATGTGGCGGGATACAAAATCAATGCTCAGAAATCAGTTGCATTTCTATACACGAATAATGAGACTGAAGAAAGAGAAATTAGGGAATCCATCCCATTTATAATAGCACCAAAAACCATACGTTACCTTGGAATTAACCACAGACGTAAAGGACCTATATTCTAGAAACTATAAATCACTCTTGAAAGACACTGAGGAAGACACAAAAAGATGGAAAAATATTCCATGCTCATGGATTGGAAGAATTAACATAGTTAAAATGTCCATGCTACCCAGAGCAATCTACACTTTCAATGATATCCCGATCAAAATACCGATGACATTTTTCAAAGAACTGGAACAAATAGTCCTTAAATTTGTATGGAACCAGAAAAGGCCCTGAATCTCCAAGGAACTGTTGAGAAGGAAAAACAAAGCTAGGGGCATCACAATGTCCGATTTCGAGCTGTACTACAAAGCTGTGATCACAAAGACAGCATGGTACTGGCACAAAAACAGACACATAGACCAATGGAACAGAATAGAGAACCCAGAAATGGACCCTCGGCTCTTTGGGCAACTAATCTTTGATAAAGCAGGAAAAAACATCCAGTGGAAAAAAGACAGTCTCTTCAATAAATGGTGCTGGGAAAATTGGACAGCTACATGCAAAAGAATGAAACTTGACCACTCTCTCACACCATACGAAAAGATAAACTCCAAATGGATGAAAGACCTCGAAGTGAGACAGGAATCCATCAAACTCCTAGAGGAGAACATAGGCAGCAACCTCTACGACATCGGCCAAAGCAACCTCTTTCATAATACATCTCCAAAGGCAAGAGAAACAAAAGATAAAATGAACTCGTGGGACTTCCTCAAGATAAAAAGCTTCTGCACAGCCAAGGAAACAGTCAAAAAAACTAAGAGGCAGCCCACGGAATGGGAGAAGATATTTGCAAATGACACTACAGATAAAAGACTGGTATCCAAGATCTACAAAGAACTTCTCAAACTCAATACACGAGAAACAAATAAACAAATCATAAAATGGGCAGAAGATATGAACAGACACTTTTCCAATGAGGACATACAAATGGCTAACAGACACATGAAAAAATGTTCAAAAGCATTAGCCATCAGGGAAATTCAAATCAAAACCACACTAAGATACCACCTTACGCCAGTTAGAATGGCAAAAACTGACAAGGCAAGAAACAACAATTGCTGGAGAGGATGTGGAGAAAGGGGATCCCTCCTACATTGTTGGTGGGAATGCAAGTTGGTACAGCCACTCTGGAAAACAGTGTGGAGGTCCCTTAAAAAGTTAAAAATTGAGCTACCCTATGATCCAGCCATTGCACTACTGGGTGTTTACCCCAAAGATACAGATGTAGTGAAGAGAAGGGCCATATGCACCCCAATGTTCATAGCAGCATTGTCCACAATAGCCAAATTGTGGAAGGAACCGAGATGCTCTTAAACAGATGACTGGATTAAGAAGCTGTGGTCCATATATACAATGGAATATTACTCAGCTATCAAAAAGAACAATTTCTCAACATTTGCTGCAACATGGACGGCACTGGTGGAGATAATGCTAAGTGAAATAAGTCAAGCAGAGAAAGACAATTATCACATGATTTCTCTCATCTATGGTACATAAGAACTAGGAAGCTCGGTAGGGGAAGAAAGGGATAAAGAAAGGGGGGGTAATCAGAAGGGGGAATGAAACATGAGAGACTATGGACTCTGAGAAACAAGCTGAGGGCTTCAGAGGGGAGGGGGGTGGGGGAATGGGATAGACTGGTGATGGGTAGTAAAGAGGGCACGTATTGCATGGTGCACTGGGTGTTATACGCAACTAAAGAATCATCGAACTTTACACCGGAAACCAGGGATGTACTGTATGGTGACTAATATAATAAAAAAACCCATTAAAATAAATAAATAAATAAATAAATAAATAAATAAATATTATAGAACTACAAAAATAAATAAATAAAGACGGCCTCAACTTCAAAGTCAGGTCTGTTAGATGCCAGTCCAGCTCGCCTACCCAGAATGATGATTTCATCATTTACTTAATTTCACTAGGGCTCAGTTTCCTCCTATATAAAATGTAGATAATGATAGCACATACCTCATGGTTGAGTAAAGATTAAACCAGATAACAGCAAAAAAAAGAAAAAAAAAGAAGAGTCAAATACAGTGCCTGCCACAAAGGAAGTATTCAACAAATAAAGTATCATGTAAGTGCTAAATGTGCGCCTCCAAGAGGACATCTGTTTCCCTCTCACGTGATCCCCGCCTAAATTCAATACAGGCCAGATCTCCATCCTGGGTTTCATCCCATCAAGTCTCAATGCTACTCAGTGCAGTCGTACTCGCTCAGCTAGAGGAAGATAAGGTTGTTGTGCATTCTGAGGCTTAAATACCCATGGGGGGGTGCTTTCTAAGAAAAGAACACACAGTTAGGGACATCAGATTCTGCGTTTGGCACTGGAGGAGGTCCTGGCAAGTGGGAGGCCTTGAGGTTTCAAGTTCACAGTTTCCTGTGAACTTGATGAAGCCCCGACTGTACAGCCCGCCTTCCTGCGAGGCACAGCAGAGATGTCAGAGGCTGTGGGGCAGTCAGACCTTCATCTCAGTCATGTACGGTCTCCATCGCCTGGTCTGCAAAATGAAGCTAACAGTATCTCATTCAGTTCCACGACCAACCTAGGAAGGAGAGATTGTTTCACACTCTCTCCCATCAGTTGCCAAATCTTGCTTATTTGGTCTTAAAATGAATTCAATTCCTTTCCTCCTGTCCACCCCTACAACTGCCTACCCCCAGCCACCATCTCTCACCTGGACAGTACTGTCTCCTGACTGCTGGCATTGGCCCCGGCTTGCCCCGGTCTGCCCTCTACACAGCAGTCGGGGCCCGCGCTTTAAAGGATAAATCAGATCATGTCTCTTCCTGCTTTAAATGCTATGGTAAAACTTCCAGTTGGTCTTTTCAAGATCGTAACTATACATTCACACACACACGCATTCACACACTCACTCACTCACACACACACTCACTCATCCGGCACTTGATGCCTTTGTCGTATATTTTAAAATTAATGCATTTTACTTCAGAGATATTTAGAGATTCTTCTAACTATAAATGGAAATAATGTATTTTATTCATATGTGCATGGAATAGCTATAAAATTAATTGTGTGTTTGTCCACAGAGAAAATCTTACTCGATGCAAAAAATTCGAGAGTAGGTTTTGATCAATGTATGTCAAAGGAAAGACTAAATGAAAGCACAGATGACAGCTGTGATGGGCTAAGCCCCTTTTCACAGGGAAGATCCTGAATCACCATTACAATGTTCTGGGCATTTATCGATCGATAGGCAAGGTCATAATCACTACATAATTAACACTATTGTTATTAATACTTGGTAGGCACCAAAACATCCTCTTTCCGCTGACATAAGAATTTCTTCCAGAGTAGCTCGCTCCGTGATTCACCAAGGAGTGCCCCCTCTTCTGCACCATGCGGGACCTTGTGTTCACGGGAGTAGCCCCTGAGCAGCCTCACTTTCCTACACGTACACGAGGTATTTCACTGCTGGTTCAGAGTGTAACACTCGTGCCAATCAAGAAACCCTAATTCCATTTTTTAACCACCAAACCACACATTGTTAGCTACCTCCATTCCTCCACTCTTGCAGGTCTAGGAGATGTGATGAGAACACTGCCTCTTCCATCGACGGCCTTCCTTCTGCCTTCTGTCTTAACCTAAAGTTAAGACTTCAGGTCTTACCTGTGCTTCCCTGATTTCTGCTCCCAGTGGCAGTCTGTCCCTCCCGCTAGCCAATCTCCTGCAGCAAGCGGCCTTCCTTGGCCTCCTCTGCTCGCTCGCCTGCAGCAGGAGACGTGGGCAGCTGTGGCTGGCCCAGAGCAAGACCAGCGCACTCGCTCAAGCCCCCTCTCCGCTTTGTAACTTCTGGTCGTGGTCTTCGAGGTAATTCCGCGAATTCTTGCTTGGTTTACTGCAGCACCTGCTAGACTGCCGCAGAATATGGTGGCTGAATATCCCCTCCATACAAATACCCTCTTTAATATTCCCCTACCATCTCCTTTGCTGCCACGGCACCACCCACTGGCATTTCTCAGGAAAAGACCACCAATTGTCATCAGCTCAAAGAGGCCAGGCCATAAGGCACCTAGGAAGCAAAGAATAAACTATCCAGGGATGGCACTGCTCCCCACAGGTCTCTGGCCGCCTCTGGTCCATGTAATGGGATTTTGTGCACCCTGCTGCCTGTCCCAGGCTCTCTGCACTTGCAGCCCGACCACTTGCTGCGAAATGAGAGGTTTTGTCCCCTAGTGACAGGTTTCAGGCAGTTGTCAGCAGCCTGAAGAAGTGCCCTTGGGATAGAGTCCTTCCTGATCCCCCAAATCATGTCACTACAAGTGTCAGGGAACGGAACGGTCCTACCGTCTGTTTTCTCATAGGCAGACAGAGGCAGAAGAACATTCCCTGAGTGGGGGAGTCCATTGGTGGTTTTTCCCTTCAAAGTCCAAATATCTAACTGGGGCTGAGGACAAGGAAGTGGCTGAAGAAAGCTTCAGTCTGTCTCTCAAAGTCAGTAGTAGTAGGCTGGGTGGCACGCTTTCTTAATTTTTTTTTGTTTTCTTTCTCTTTTTTAAAATGGGACGCTGAAGGAGCTAAGAATGCTATAAATGAGAGGAGCTGCTAGATCTAGATGGAAGGGGGCCAAGGAGGTAAGAGGGAAAGTGAAGAAAGCATGCTGCCCTAGGGCTGAAATGGGGGAACGGGACCTTCTCCTGAGCTGAAAATAAAGCAATTTCAGAATGATCTAAATAAAAAATCCTCATCTTGGCACTCAAGATCCTGAAAGTGTGTTAATCTAGACCCGCCTAACCTGGCTAATCTCATACTCCAGTTACCACTCCTTTTCCCCAAAGCTGCTAATCCCTATTCCTTTTGCCTGGGATACTTTCCCCTGGCACGTCCAAAACCAACTCGTCCTTTCACCCCCATCCGGGAGTCTTCATCCCTGCCCCAGGCCAGCTCTCTCGGGGCCACTGTGGCTCTTATAATATGGGATGATGCGAACCCCTAGTTGGACCAGTTCCCTAAGCTTACTGTGCCTCTGTGACCCTCTTTCAAATGGGGACACTAAAAAGATGCCCACTTCGCTGTGTCGTCAAGATGAATGCCACTGATCTACGTGATGGGCTAAAAGTGTTGGGCATACAGTGGGTGCTCAACAAATGCTACTTCATAGTTCATCACACATCGTAACACTCGATCATACGCTGTTCTGAATGGCTCTGGAACGGGTTCCCAAATACCTCCTCTGATTCCTCAGCCAGACTGGAAGCTGTTGGAGAACAGACACCATGCCCAAAGCCCATCTGAATTACTCCAAAGCAATACATGTACCAGGGATTCAAAGAGTTTCAGAAGAGCAACGTCCTTGTCAAGGAGATACAATAGATGCTGAGTTAACAAGTTGGAGGAGGTCATGTAGGGGAGGCAGGGGATATATGAGGAGGCACATCTTTTCCAAATTAACAGGCCCCCTCTTTCCCAGGCCTGTTCCCGAATCCTTCAGGAAGAGCTGGTGGCATGCTTGCATTTATACTGAATAGAGCTGCAAATTTATTGAACATTTTGTTCTGATTAAAAATTAATAGCTGCTTTTGACCCATATGGATTAATTTCACTTTCTCTAAGTATCTCCTTAATTGACAAACTACCATGAGGTGAAAGAACCAATTAAACAGAGCAAACCACTCCCTCCCTCCCTCTGCCAGTCTTCGTCCTCCTTACTCCCTCTCCATGTTGTCTTGCCTGAGTGTTTTAATAGACTTCTTTCCATAGGAGCACAATGAGATTAATTACTCAGTAAACACACAAGAACAAAGGTGTGAGGTAAGCCTGACGTGGATGCAAGCCCGTATGGAATCTACCAAGGAGCAGTGGACGAAGGCTTGGGGAAGGGCCGAAAAGACAAGAGATCCAATTCCACGGCCTCCAAAGACTGACAAGTGCAGTTCTTGTCAATTAACTGGCACTCCCAAGCTTATCAGCCATCGGAGGCTGCTCGGTGTGCTGTGTTATCAGAGTCTGGCAAAACTCCTTGATAAACTCCCTGGAAAGTGCTGACAAGGTTATTCTCATAACAGGGGGGACAAAGTCCACTCATTGTGCATGACAACACGTGCTCTAGCAAGGGGGACACAAGGCTCCGCGTGAAGTGAGAGGATTCGGTGGGAAGACTGCATGTGTGTCACTGAGTGCTGCGACCAGGGGAAAACACCCCAACCCTCAAGGACTAAAGACGCTGCCCTCTGCTGGGGTTTTCTATAGTCTTCTAGATCCTTCTGGTTGTGCGTCTCTCTCCCCCTTTCCCTCAAGGCTCTGCCAAACTGAGTGAATAGGAACACTGTGCCTTTTTGGGGGCTGGAGAGCTTCAAGAAACCTCTGCCAGAGACAGAACCAAAACAAGTCACGGCCCTGAAATAGGAGACTTCGGTGGCATCTAAGCCCATCTTTCATTTGGAGAACTACAGACCTACAGCTCTCCAGTGGGCGTGTCTGACAACAACCCAACTTGTGAATTCCAAACTTGGGAGTGGGCAGGTCGAGAAGAAAGTGGCTGATGACCAACTGTGCTTTCTTCAGCAGGTTTTTTTTTTTTTTTTTTTATGGCAAGGCACAATCCAACAACATCTAGAAGGTCTATAGCCTGTGGTTGAACACCGACACAACAATGGGACGCAGAGAGAAGCAGAAGAAACTGTGTTTTTTAAAGTCTGAAAGAACCTTTAGAAATGATCTACTCAGTTCCTCCCCCAATATTTTATTATGAAAATTTGCAAACGCAGAAGAGGGGAAGGAACTTTACAGGGAACACACACACCCCCGATGCCAATATCGTATCATTACATTACACTCTACCTGCTTTCTCATTTTCTCATGTGTCTGTCCCATCTAGCCAGCCCGCTATTTATCTACCAAACCATCTTCTTCTTAGTTGCTTTTTTAAAAAAATACCTATTCTTTAAAGCTATTTGTAGAATGCTTTCTATAAGTAAACTCTTTTGAGCAAGGCCAATCTAAGAAACAAATAAAAATGACGCTACTCTGACTGAAGCAGGGGCAGGCCCCTGATATCCCGACAAGGCGTGCCCACCTCCACCTGCCACTGGGGCCCCAGAGAGGACCAGGCGAGATTACCGACAGTGCCTCACCTGGCAAATGCCTCACCTGAGACCCAGGAAGGGTGTGACCCCATCTGACCACATCCTCACTACGCATCCTTGGAAAAGTTAGCACATGACATTTTGATTTTCTCAGATGTCAAGAAGAGATAATAATTACAGCAAACAGTACCAAACCAGCAGTGAGTTCCCGGCCCTTAGGAAGGACATGCTCTGTAAGTGTCGGCTGTTACTATGATCGTTATTAGTAGCAGCAATGTTATCACTACCAGCACAGTGCCGTGGAGAGCACGGAATGCAGCCTCAACTAGCACGTGCCCATGAGGGGAAATGGTGAGAAGCCTGGGGTGGGGAAGCAGAGATGCAGATTTCACCACTGAGCCCACTACCAACCTGGCATAACTTAGCCAAGCTCACAGTGGTACGTAATTGAGAAAGAGCTCTCCTTTTGAGATGCGTCCTCCTCATCTCAAAGGGATGGTTGAAAGATGAAAAGGGAAGGTAAGTACAAACATATTCTGGAAGCAAAATGTCTGCAATAATCCCAGGTGTTCCTATTGTTATTATTCGACGAGTTGTTCCAGGGACCGATGAGTTGTGACAGCCGCCTCGCCACGTGAAAACCAGACTTCCCTCTTTCTGTCTTTAAGCTATACAAATCGTTGCGGATGGCTTTTCCAACCTTCCTTATTGCTGCCATCATCTTCCCCTAGAGGAAATCTCACCATCTTGTTTCTCCACAAAACCAAACCCAACCCAGACTCTGAACTAACCCGGTAGGTTTTCAAGGCCCTTTATGATGTGACACCAAAATGCCTTCCTAGACTTAATGGGCCACCACTTCTGGGCTTCCCTTCCTGAAGCCAGGGCTCACCACCTGCCAGGTGTCCCACCAAAACGCCTTCCTAGACTTAATGGGCCACCACTTCTGTGCTTCCCTTCCTGAAGCCAGGGCTCACCACCCGCCAGGTGTCCCAGCCTCCCAGTTGGTCCGTGCCTTTGCAGAACTGACCGGGTACCAACTGGGCACCGTGCTGGCATTTTCACAAGCCTGCTCTCACTGAAACACCATGGCATGGCCACTTTGAGCCACACTTTGCGGACAAAGCAGCAGAGACAGAGGCAATTGAAATCCGCTAAACCCGGGCTCACAGTGTGTGAGGAATTCTGACTGTTTGCTTCGGAAGCCAAAGCGGGGTTCCTTCTCCTTCTGGGGATCTCTCTGATAGAGTTCTGCCACCCCTTCTGGGAGGCCCCCTGTGGTTCTCCTGCGGCACTGCACACAAACCTCTGGGGAATTTCAGAGACGATCTAGCAACACAGGAAAGTGGGCAGGTTTCGGAGCTGGGCAGCCCTGCTTCTAATCCTGGGTCTGAACCTCACTAGCCAGGGGGCTGGGCGCCTCGTATGACTGTGGTAAGGGCTGAAGGAACTAACACTTTGTAGAGGGCCTGGTCCATGAGCGGTGCTTGTTAACTGTCAGGTCCCCCGCCCTTCCTGCAGCACTTCTAGTTTCCTGTCACAAAGACTGGACTCATGGTCACATTGCTGTGGAGACGAGGAGACCTCCTACCACTTGGTCTGGCTCTGCTGACCGTGGCTTATGCAGGAGTCTCGCCAAACCCCATCTACCACGGACCCAGAAGAAGCTCTTAGGCCCATCACCTCTGAACTGCAAAGGAGCTTGGGCCACTGTGTTTATTACCTCAGTTTTGCAGGTAATGAAGCCCAGGGCACTGGGCTCTAGACTGTGCAAAACAGTGTTTTTTTAGTTTAGATTCAGGTTACGCTGTGGGATGGTCCCAAAAGGAGCTGAGAAAGAATGCCTTCTCTGGACACAGCCAACCTGGAGTTTTGAAAGAGCGGGAGCTTGGTTTGAACCTGGACTCCTACAGTTCAGCTATTGTTCTGATGTATTGGACTCGAAGCAAGTCCATGAATCAGCTGAAACTTTGCAGAGAACACACTCAGTTTATACCCACAGTTGAAATTACCCCCGTTGGCAACCAAACACTCTCCCTTTCTCCTGGAGGCCTGTCCTAGAACCTTCCCAGGCAAGAAGAGCTACACTGTGCCTCCATTTTGCAAATGGTCAGCAGACATCATTCTCTCACCGCTGATGCCCACAGACAAAACTTCTCTCAGAATCTAACGAAGAGAAGGGTGGGGATAAGCCACATGACTGATGACTTATCACAAAGAAATATGTGTGATTTTGTAATACAAGTTTACAAATAAGGGAAGGAAAATGACATCTGTCCTTCCTTACATTTAGGTTTCAATGGAAACCAATCTTAGCTCCCCCTCCTCAGGAAAGATCACGCATCCCAGCCCACGCAGAGGGCCACGAGCTGTCATGTGTGGGGACTGCTAGCTGCCCACATTTTGGCTGTTTCTGATGAATCCGCGTTGGGAGTAGCTGTAGAGAGGGACAGGCAGCCCCATCTTCCTGGGCTGCTTCACACATGCATCATGGCAGCCACCCCAAGATCTCTAAAGTGTCTCTTGCGCAGAGATTGAATAACTCTGACCTATTTCCCCTCAGCAGTCCACTCTGGAGTCAGATAAAGAAGCACCGTTCTCAAGAAGCTGTACAACAAATTCTGAGTGACACAGTCTGGCAAGAAAATTCAGTACCCACAAAGCAAGGCAATGGCTTGCCTGGGATGGGGTTTACTCCTGAGGTACAGTCCCTGAGGAGAAATTTCCGAAAGGGGGCAAAGGAATAAATTCCCACCAGCTGCCTGGAAACCTCAACAAAGTCCGGGAAGGGAGGTGGAAGATACCTCCCCTTCCTTCACCCTAAAAAACAATGACTTCCTGTTTAAGGAGCACAAGAGAGGAGCAATTCACCTCCTCACAAAGCCCGGCCACTTGGCAGCCGTCCAAGAATGTGAAGAGAAACCTTGAATTTTGAAAACATAATAGACAAGGGAGTCAGCTTAAGAAAAGATTTCGTCTATCAGCGAACAAGAGGCTGGGGTCATGAAGTAGGGTATTCTTTATACTTGAGAGACCATGCTAAAAATCGCAAAAATGCGGCAGCAGGAGTGGGGGCTGGGGAGCCCTGGCACAATGTTCTTAGCATGTAATAGAGGTTGCTGTTTCAAGGAGGCTTATCATTTCTTCTGACATCCTGACAGAAATGTGTAATATAGAAGTTTAGCAGTGTGGGCAGGTTCAATTCTACGAGGCAGAGGAAATCATTTCCCTGTGAACCCGAGTGTCGCTGTAGGCCACATCCTGCAGTGCCACAGCCCCAGCACCCCAGCCCCGGGTCTGAAGGGAGGGCAGCCCTCGGAGGGGGCCAAGGCCGGGATGAGCATCGGGCTCAAGGGCTCGTGTTAGCAAAGCAGCAGCCCTGGCGGGGGAATCTGGATGCTGGCAGGCTTTGTGCTCGGCCTTTCGTAGGCTCCTCTAACTCTCCTGGGAACAGGAGGAGTGCGGCCTAAGAGCCCTTGGAAACCAAAAGGCGGACAAGGCACATCCGGAGGGCGATCGAGCAAAGCTCTCTGCTTACGACCACTTCTCTAGCCCGAGGATGTAAGTAACAAAGCACTGCTCAACCTAACGGTCATGAAGCTTCTGAAGGGCCTTTTAATCACCAGAGAAAGATTAAATTGCATTCAGTAAAATCTGAGTTAAGCATATTTAACTGTAATCTGAGTCTTTTAAAATTATGCCTCTGCATCTCTGTAAGTGACACGTCCCTATCAGACAGCCCGGCGTGTGACTGACGGGTCCCACACGTGCACGATGGTCCATCCACATGGCACAAACATCTAGATTCAAAATACCTTTTCCTCCCCAGGAAGCAGTTGTCAGAGCATTGCATTTTACTTGTACTGGGGTGTGGACAAAAGAAGTTAAAACCGCTGCACGGTTTTGTGACTGGGCTCCCTGGCGCCCTGGAAGCGGCCCCTCCTCCGGCCGGAAAGGTTGCTCCTGCCTCCCTCCCAGGGAGAGAACACATGGCTGAGGTGTGAACACAGAGAACGAGAGAAATGGCGGTCATCCATGATCTTCTGACATTTTTATTAAGAAGACAGCTCCTAAGCACCACACATGGCACGCAGCACTTCCTGCCACTTACTAAAGGATCTGATTAGGTGCGTAAAATGACCTACTTCTATAGGTGCGAACGGTGAGGCCCAGGTCACACAGCGGGCGGGCTGAGTCCCGGCCCAGAGCTGTGCTGCCTGGAATACAGGGAAGGTATGGCTGTCGCCTTGCCCCTGAGGCTGTGTCCCTCGCCCCTGCTGTGGGTGCACGCATGCACTATCACACACACATGGTCCTTTCTGGAGGAGCCCCGTAAAAAAACTGGGGATGTTAATAAACAGACCGACTTAACACCTGCTGGGGGTGGGGTGGGGTGCAGATGACTTCTTGGACTCCACCTTACGGCCTCTCTGGCAACCTCTGTCCCAAAGGAAGGCCACAGGGGACACCGCAGAGGGAGCCAGGCTGCGGGGCCCTCAGCAAATCACACTTCATGCTCCAGGGCCCACCCGCTGACATATGCAGCCAGGTGAAACCAGGTTAAAACTCGACATGCAGGGCAGCTGCGACTGGGAGGAGAGGTCACTGAAGGGTGGCAGGAGAGCCTGGGAAAGGGGCGCTGGGAGCAGGGGGTGGGCTGGCTGGCTCTGTGCGTGTCTTAGGCTATGTGTTCTGAGCACCTGTGCGCAGAGACGCTGGGGCTGTCCTGCCACCACCTCCGGTCACAACTCAGCACTGCTCGTCGTCCCTGTCCCTCCGAGTTCTCAAATCCTCTCTAAGTGCTTTGGAAATGGGGCTGATGCTGGTATCTCTGAACACTTTACAGTTAGCGGCATTAATTAATGCTAAACGACGATGGAATTTCTCCCAAATTACACATGACACTTACACTAAGAGCAAACATGTTCATCTGGATAGATATTATCACAGTGAGGGCAAGAATTTACCATGATGGGGCGCCTGGGTGGCTCAGTCGTTAAGCATTTGCCTTCGGCCCAGGGCGTGATCCCAGGGTCCTGGGATTGAGCCCCGCATCGGGCTCCCTGCTCTGCTGGGAGCCTGCTTCTTCCTCTCCCACTCCCCCTGCTTGTGTTCCCTCTCTCGCTGGCTGTCTCTCTCTCTCTGTCAAATAAATAAATAAATAAATAAATAAATAAATAAATAAATAAATAAATAAATATCTTAAAAAAATAATTTACCATGATAGGTCAGGGATGAGAAGGAAACTCTCTCTTTTTTTTTTTTTTAAAGATTTTATTTATTTATTTGACAGAGATAGAGACATCCAGCGAGAGAGGGAACACAAGCAGGGGGAGTGGGAGAGGAAGAAGCAGGCTCATAGCGGAGGAGCCTGACGTGGGGCTCGATCCTGTAACGCCGGGATCACGCCCTGAGCCGGAGGCAGACGCTTAACCGCTGGGCCACCCAGGAGCCCCAGGAAACTCTCTTTAACCAAAATCCGAGGAAAGGCTTTTCAGAGTTGACTGTTGACTAAAACAACAATTTGGCCATGGGTTGTGGGTACGGAATTGGTGGCGAGCGGCTGAAGCAAGTGAGCCAGTCTGACTGTTGGCTTTCTGCGCTGGGCGAGGAAGGAAACGAACATTCTGTTACGGCACCTGTGGTGTGCGTGCATGCAAACACTGGTGTGTGCATGTCTTATTTGACTCTCAACATCCTTAACAGCCCTGTGAGACAGGGATTAGCATTGTGCCAGCTTTAAATCTGAGAATACTGAAGGTAAGAGGGGATAAGGTGGCTGACTAGCTCACACAGCTAGGTAGTGGCTCACCTGTCACCAGCACCAGGTCTTCCTGACCCCGAGCTCATGGTTCTTTGTTGAAACTGTGTCTCTGCTATACAGGCCGTGCATTAGAAACTTCAGGGGCGGTTCTGGAAATGCACGTTCCTGCACTCCACCTGGAGACTTCCTGCCTGGAAATTTCTCCACGAGGGTCCCCAGGCTCGTGTGGAGCGTCTCTCTGCACACGGCACTCCTGGGTGACTGTGGTATGCAGCCAGGTAAGGACCTCCCTCCACGCCTGGCTTCTGGGAAGTCCCACACTCCAATCGAGACACCTGACCAGGTGTTCCAGCTCCTCTTCTCTCTGCAGGCTGCCACCCTCGGCCTGCTAACAATCTGATCAGGTGAACGAGCCAGGACCAGGCACAGATGCTAGGAGCATCTTCGCTCTCCCTACTTAGTCCTTGCCATTGCCACCTGCCACGTCCCAGGATCAAGGCCACCAGGATCAAGGCCACGGGCCTAACCACAGGCACGGGTGGAAATAAAGCTGCAATTTTAGGAGCTTCCTCTCTACTCTCTAGGGTTCAGAATAGGACAGGACTCTTACTATTGCTCAGAACTCGCCCAATACTCTCCACTCACTACTGAAATCACCCCCAGGAATGTTAATGAGAGCAGCACCAAAGGTGTATTCCTAGTCAGAACTCGGAAACACAAATAAACAAGGACAGCAATAAAGGAGTAGAAAGCGTATGGGAGTCTGTGTGGTGGGCATGGCTGATAGAGGAGGGAGGGATAAGCAAGAGGGCAGAATTTAACACGACAACCGTAACGACCATCATTTCGGTAGTTCTATGGATGGCACTGCATCTCGTCGCCATGGCCCTGAGCGGTAAGAATCCTTACTGAGGTTCTGGGAGCTTCCATGATGAGTTAAGTTACCCCAGCAGCTGGTTCTGGATTCTAGACCTTCTGAGTCTAAGACCAAGCCTTAAGCCTACCTTCCTCATCACTGGACCCCAGAGACAGACTGAGAGTCAAAAACCCAAGACTATGGTAGTTTCCTGGTGTGACTGAGTGGCGAAGGTTTAAACGGAGACCTTAAAACAGTGTCACCTCACAAGGCAAGAGAGGACACTTATTCAGACGTTGTTGCAATCTGTCCACATCAGAAGGTCTGGAGACCCACATCCTTTGTGGCAGGCACTGCTCTTTGCCTCCCCAGAAGCCACTCCCTCCGTTTCTTTACTGCTAAACAGAACTCTAGAACAGCACAGTGCCAGCTCCCAGGGACAATCCTGATTGATCAAGGATATCTAGGCCTTATTTGCTTTCTCCATCTCCTAGGCACCTAGGAATGGACTGTTCCAGCCAAAGAGAGACAAAAGGCCCTTGACCATCCACCTCCTTCTTGTCTGCTTTCTATGTATTCTGCAGGGACCTCAGATGTTACCTTATAAGGAAAAAGGGTCTTTGCTGATGTCACTCAATTAAAGATCTTGCAATGAGGAGATTATCAGATAATTCAGGGTAGGCTCTGAATGTGATTACAAGGATCCTTATAAGAGAGAGGCAGAGGGAAATTCGACACACAAAAGAGGAGAAGGCTACATGAAGATTCCAGAGGCAGAGTCTGGAGTGATGAGGCCACAAGCAGAGAAATGCCAGCAGCCACCAGAGGCTGGAAGAGGCAAGGGGTGGACTGGAGAGAGTGTATGTCCAAGGGGAAATGAGGCTGAACTTCGAGCCACCAGATCTATGAGAGAATAAATTTCTGTTGCTTTAAAGCTACCAAGTTGGCGGTCACTTGTGACAGCGGCCACGGGAAACCCCACAGTGCCCGAGCTGCTGTCAGCCATTCTGTTGCTGCAGCTGACCACATCCTATGTCCTGTGTGTCTGTCACACTCGGAAAGCAAAACAAGACCAAGAGAGGTACTGCTCCATTTCTGACCATAGCGGGTACTTCCTAGAAAGTGTGTTTTCTGGCAATGTCCACAAATGCTGGGAAGTCTCTCCGACGCCACCCTCCCCCAGCGTGGTGCTGCCATCTTTACAGAGTACACCTACCGCTAAAGTCCCCAGCTTCGTTTCACAGGCAGTGGACAGGTGCAGCCTTCAGCGACAGCGGCCACCCCACAGGCAGGCTCCTCAGTGCCCTCCGTCCTAAAGCACCCAGGATACCCTGTGAGCACTTGGTAGGACCAGTGGAAGCTGCAACTCTTTGGTACGTATCACACACGAGGCTCTGTCTTAGCAACGGCGTCAAGAACATCTCCTAGGGTTGGGAGTCCCAGATAGGCAGCATGGTGGAAGACGGTGGAGGGGGGGGCACAACAGGAGTAAACTGAACAGAAATTAATTGAAAAGCCTCCTCAGAAGGAAAACCAGAGCTTAGGTAGAGACGGAACTTGGGAGAAAGTTACTTAGAGATGATAAAGCACGTCTTCCCCATCATCGCCTATCCTCTTCTGGGTGTCTCCTGTTCCTTCAAAGCTTAGTGATTTCCTGCTGATTCTCTCTCCACAGGGACTTGTTCCCAGATTTCACTGACCAATGATATGGCCGTGCTTTCATTGTTCTCTGATCTTCTTCGACCTCTTTAAGACATACCTATTTTGGGTCCTATTTCCCAAGAAGTCTGCCTCTGGCAAGCTGACTTGGTTGTAATCAATCAATCAGCTTATGTGTGTTAGGATTTGGGGGCGGTGGGGGTAGTGAAGGGTGGAAAGCAGTAGTAGGGAACCAGCAGGGGTAACCATGTGGAGGGGACTGAAATTAAAAATTCACTATTTATTGTAGGCCCTATCTTTCTAGATCGTCTGTATCTAGACTAAAAAACAAAACAGCAGTGGCTCAGAGGCATTAGGTAAACTGCCCAAGGTCCTGGTCAGAGTCACATAACACTGTCTGGATACAGCTGGAATGTGGTCTCACTACCTTATCTTTCTAGGCATCTCCTATACCCAAAGCTTCGTGACCTCTGACCTCCCGTGGTCTGACACCCAGAGAGCACGGTAGGACCAAGCCTCCTGGAGCTGTGGCTTGGCCTGTCAGACTGCACAGTTCATGCACTTTCTACCAGAGGCTAGCTATCACACAAAGCTCAGCCAGATACAGAATGCCCTGGCCAGTTTAAAAGCACATGTCTTGCCATGAGGCAAAGACCGCAGCATATTTACTCTGGCCAAAAACCATCGATGAGCGCTACAGTTAGTGGGTAAAAATATGATGCGAAACAGATATTCGTGTAAGTCTCAAAGTCTCTCCAAAGATCCTTATTACTTTGAAAAGAGAAACCAGCACCTTTACAGTGTGAAACCTGGCAGACATCACGTTAACTGAGGGTCCAAGCTGCCATCAGCAGGAGGAAGGCCTCACGGGCCGCCTAACGTGACGCACTGAGAAGGGCCCATCACTTCCACGGTACTCCTGCCAAGATGGTAAAACCTCAACCTAATCAGGAGAAAACATCAGACAAACCCAAATTGCAGGACAGACAGTCCACGAAGTTCCCTCCTTGGATTCTTGAATAAAGGGCATAACTGGGGAAACAGGTCAACACTGAATAAGGTCTGTAGGCTCAGCTAACAGTAGGATATGAAGGTTAATTTCCGGGTTAGGTATCTGCAGTACGGTTTTAGAAGATACCACGTCAGGGAAAAGCTGGGTGAAGGGTATGTGGGAGCTTCCTGTGTTATTTTGTGTGAGTCTAAAATTATTTCAAAATAAAAAAAAATTAAAAAAAAAAAAAAAAGCAACAACAAAACCCTTCCAAACACCACATGCTCGCTTAAAGGACTATCTTTGTGCTGGATTTCAGCTATGGTGGCAACTGCTACCTCACGTGGGCCCTCTGGGAGTCTGAGTACCTGCCCAATAAGCCGTGACCTGCCTGTTTGAAAGCTGGTCTTGAAAGTCCAGGTGGCTCAGTGTGTTAGTGCCTAGAGTCCTGAACTCAGAGCCCACCCCTGCCCTGCTCCGCCGGGGGCAGCTTCGTCTCTGCAGAGCAACTCTTTAGCACGCGTAGAGGAGACATCGGAGGACCAGGTTCCCAGCAGGTGTGGAGTCTGGTTGAGCTTTTTAGAGGCCGACCATTTCACTTTCAAGTCGAGGAACGAGGAGAATGGTGGGAAATCCAGCTCCCTTCTCTCTCCACCACCCCCTTTCAGGTTTTTGAGGGAGGTGAACGTGAAGGGGAAAAGGGGTGAGATGGTGCCGCCTGTATTTGTCTTCCTTTATTTTAAAGCCAACAGAAGCAGCCCCCTACCTTACTTCCTGCCAGTAGCCTCAACCCTCACAGCAGCCCAGAGCAGACAGCTGCTTCCGCCGGCATCCCTGCTTTGTTCCTCTGTCCTTCTTTTTGGCAGCTGTGGGGTCGGACCTCTAGTCTCTAGGGGCCCTTCCAGGGATGCCAGGCCATGGCCAGCCAGGCCCCGAGGAGCTGCCCATGCGGAGACAGCTGCGGACCCCACCGGTCTTTCGGGCCGGTAGCCCTGCATGTTCAAGGAAGGTGAATCAGCTCCCTCCTGGCCACAGACCAGCGGCGGGGAAGCTTTGCTCCCCGGCTGATTCTGCTCCGTTTTTCTCTGAAACGTTAGGATGTAAGTGAGTGACTGCTGGGTCCACTGGAAGCGAGACACTGAAACAGTGTCACCAAGGATGGCATGGTGTGACTTCGACACTGACCACAGAAGGCATGGGGGAATTGTCACCAAAGCATTAACCTTCGGCCTCGGTTCATTCCCTGCTTCAAGCTCCTCACTTGTGAAACGGAGAGGAAATATTCCTTTATCTGGGGGTGTCTGTTACGAGGTTCAGAGCAGCTAAATGTATGGCGCTTTCACACATTTAGTATAAAAAAGCTACATGGGCCGCGCAAGAACCGCACACACTTAACACAACCCAGATGTACGCTGACAAGGGGTCAAGATGGCACCTTTTATTATTTTTTGCCACCACTAAAAATAAAGGAAGTCATTCTGAATATCATTTTTTAAAAAGCTGCACAAACATCAGATGCTATGATTAATATATGGCTATTTTGTTCTTAATGGTTATAGTCCCCATGTATATTTATTCCTAAATTAGATGCAGACACAACTGCAGCATTCTGGCTGGGCTCCCACTCACGCCCACAGCTCCAACTGTCTCCACCACTCCACGGGCTCCTGGTCTCCCAGACGCTGACCTACAGTTCTGATCGTTTCTGCTCCAACAGTGTTGGAGCCTTCTGACTTCACCCAGCAGAGGGTCCCGCAACCCCCCTGTGAACTCACATTTCCTGGATCCCTCACTCTCAGTGCCCAACTGACGGCAGCTCCCATACCCACCCCATCGGATGTCCTTGAAACCAACCATCCATGACTCCTCCCTCAACCCCACATGCCGGTGGTCACCAAACCATGGTCATTCCACTTCAGGAAGGCCTCCAAATCTAACTCCTGCCTTTCCCATTACTTTAGTTGAGACCCTTATCACCTCAACTAGTAGGACAACTTTCTCTTTGGTCATCTGACCACGGTTGCCTTCCTACCCTTCACACCACTGCCAGAATTCTCTTCTAGAAAGTCAAACTGGATGTGTCTTTCACCTGCAAAAAGTACTCAGTGGGCTCCTGTCTGGATCAAGTCCAAACTCTTAGCTTGCCATCCAGGCCTGTCTATATGATATGACTTATTTATATCAGCACATACTTCACAGTTCTTTGCTTTTTTGCAAACGATATCCCATTGGCCTGTGATCCTCACCATCCTTGCTCCCTAGCAGGCCTCCATATCCATGTGTTTCAGTCAGATCTACTCTCCTAGACAGTATGGTTTGGTTGTCTGCAGTCCGACACCATGCCATTCTTCAGCATACACTCTGGGGGATCTTGTAATTCATCAAGGGACCTTAGCTTTCCTTGCAATCAGACCTTCTCTCTCTGAAGAATTGTTCTATCTTTGTCAACTCTCTACCCCAGTTCCCGGGATGGTGCTTGCCTCAGCACACAGTGAGGGCCAAGGCTGTGGAATAAACCAGGAGCGAAAGTGGCTGTGACTGAGCTTATTAACTTCTAGTCTCAGGAAAACCATCTCAGCGAGGCTGCCTGTGACAGTTTAAGAAGTACGGCCCTGGACACAAATGAGGTATTCCAGGACGCCCACGATTCCCTTGGACAAGTAAGTTACACCTGGTACCCTAGACAAGTAACGGACTAATTGGTATCCCGGTGATTTGGATCCTTGTATCTTTCAAATTGACTGTCTTTTTTTTTTTTTTAATTAGGGGTGGGGGAGGGGCAGAGGGAGAGAGATAATCTTAAGCAGGTTCCATGCCCAGGATGGAGCCCAATGCGGGGCTTGATCTCATGACACTGAGATCATGACCTGAGCCGAAATCAGGAGTCCGACACTCAACTGACTGAGACACCCAGGTGCCCCAAGGTGACTGTTTTATACTTGGGGATTAACACATCATCCACTATATTAAAAGTATTAATAAATTCTGGACTACTCTGAATACACGTACCTGTGAACCCTCCCTCACTCTATAAAATCTGGTGCCCTTCTGTAACTTCTAATAGCTTAACTTCAGCAAGATAGAACAAATCTGTGAATGCACTTAAGGTGACTCTATAAATATTTAGGCAGCTGTTCTATATAATTATAATACATATTATATGTGCTCATATTTGAGACCCTGTGATCACTTTAAAGTGCTGGCTTTGGATGATCAAGGCAGCTGGGACCGCTGGCAAGAAGTGCCTTTGAGGGCCTGGCCCACATGGCAGGAAGGTGAGGTGATGCTTAGTGGACATGCTGTTGTCTGTTCCACTCTCACCTTTCTGGGCCCTCCACCCACTCCAACACCATACAGGTCACCTCCAGAACAGCACTTATGGACAACACGGCCCAGTCTTTCCACAGTCCCCTCTGGAGAACAGAACCCAGAACCTGACCCAGGCTGAGCCAGTCAGAGTCCTTTCCTTAGATTTTCGTAGCTGCAGTGGAAAAGGCCAGGCAGCGTCTCTTCCACTGGCTGAGGCTAAACGGCATAATGCTCAGGAGGATGGGTCATGATTTCGGCCAAAAGGAGACACCAAGTCTCAGAAACAATGAAAATGAAGTAGACAGCCTCAAAGCAGAGACAAGACACGGAGGGCTCTTAATATTCTGGTCTGTGCTTCTGAAATACAGTTCATATCTCTGCCATTCCAATGGTTTAGTCATTGCAACACTTACTTGAATTCCACAAACCCATTTCCTTACTTGTTAGTTTGAATTTAATTTCTGTTATTTGAAACAAAAGAAGAATCTTATAAACACAAAACAAAACCCTGCTAAACATAAATATAGCCAAAGCTGTTAAAACTTTAAGAGTGTTAAAATGACCCAAAGACTTCATAAAGGCTCTTGTAGGAGTTCTATTCTAAGCATGTATTTAAGGATGTGGAGAGCACGTATTTTATCTGGCTACAAAAGGTTGACGAATGCCTTTACACAATGAATAATCGCTCTGTAATCGATTTGTGGGTAAATGCCGATTTTTTTCAATGCCTACTCTTCTTCAAGTGGGCCTTCCTGTACATCGTTGTAAGTTCAGGTGGGGGTGAGAGAGCACGTGTGACTCTACTTAAGTAACGTAAATGACGCACATATGTTGTCATGCTGTCTCTGGGGAATACATTATTTAAAATTATTGCTGCATTCTGAATAGACCATCTGAGAGGGATAATTACTTTTCAATGACCAGATCAATACTTTTGTTTTTGTCCTTTACTACTTGAGTGATTGGGTCTAAGGCCAGAGGAGAAAGTCAGGTCAGTCCCCTGGACCTACTGCAATCTCGTGGGGCAGATCAATGTGTGCTCCTGGGAGCCCAAGGAGGAGCGTGAGAGGCCAGGGAGTGTCATCCCTTGTGCGCTAACTTAATTTCAAATTTCTCCATGAGAAAAGCCATGGCGATCTGGGGCTCTTCGGACGCGGCATTTTACACACTTGCCCTGAGGGTACAGGTACAGCTCATTTCGTGTGTGGCTTATTGAATATGTTCATGAATTTACGACACTGCTCCCTACAACGCCAAGGGGAGGTGAGCTTGTCCGTTCTGTGCAGGAGTGGTAGCATCTTAGGCTTGGGGGAGAGGGAGAGAGAGAGATGACGGGGCTAGAAAAGTGGAGAACAAAAGGCGATGTCCATGCTGCAGGCCCGTGTGATCATTCAAGGGCCCGGTACTCAGGAGCTGCCGGGATGGAACTGCCATCCTGTTGTATTGGGAGACAATCTTAAATTGTCCTTTTAAAGAACATGATTCGATAGATGTTTATTATAGCCTTTCCAATAAGAATAAGAAAAAGGATGGTAAGCAATATGAAAGGATGACGCGTTCTGCCAGAGTGGCTGCTTACCCTTAACCAAACAAAATCAACGCCTTTCAAGTACCTCCGAACACCATTTGCATGCAAGTAATGTCTACCTGCAAATGGGACTTATTACTTAATTAAAGCTCATCACAGAGCATCTTTTTTGAGCAATATTTTGTTGGATGTTAGAATTACAATTGAAAGTGATAAAATACTCTTTGAACATTTCCTTTTATTTCTAACATGTTCGTATTCTCCATGGCCTTTTCCTGTCAGTCCTCAGGCTTACTGGAACATGGCAATGAGGGGGAGCCCAGCTCCGTGGCTCAGAGTGCTGTCTCCGGAACCACGTCTGCCACTAGCCAGTTATTGACTCTGGGCGTGTTACCTGAGCTCTCCGTGACTCAGTTTCTTCCTCTGTAAACTGGTGATAGTATCAGTACCTACCTGTTAGGGTCACAGTGTGGGTTAAACAAGTCAAAATATGTAAAGCACATATAAACACTATTTACATAGTCCTTGTTAATGATCTCTACGTGGCATGGAACACTACAGGACATGAAGTTGGGGAGAGTTGGATAAGAGGTTAGGAATCCTACCCTGCCATCATTAGGACATTAGGTAAGTTACTTAACATGTTTGAACCTCAGTTTCCTTACACGTCAGATAGGGTAATCACGCCCATACTTCATTGGGTGATAATGTGTAAGACATCCTGACAAACATTTCTAAGAGGGTTTATGAGACTATCAGGCTGAGTCCTGCCACATGGATGGATATAGATTCTCCCATGCCGAGGAACCATGCTTCCCTCCCTTTGTCTGACCACAGACAGACAGGAACAATAAAACCAGCCCAAGGTCTGGCAGGGACTGGGGCTTCCCCTGGCTCTCCTGCCCCCATCCACCTTGGAGGGTTAAGCATCAAGGAGAGAGCACTTTAATATGCAGAAAGCAGCCAGTCACCCACCAGTCTGGGATGTCCAGAGACACACACACCTGCAGGCTGCCTCCCCATAAATTCTTTCCCTGGCTTCCTTCTCAGAGCAAGAGGAGAACAGCCCCTGCTTAGGCCACCCCCCTGCAGCACCTCTGTGCAGGAAGTCAGGGCCCTTGGGCTCCCCATCAGACGCCTGCCTGAAGCACACACTGGAGCTGGGGAACTTGCCTGAGAAGCCAGTAAAATTTTAATGCACTCTGTAGTGCGGTCATGTCATACTCGGTTATGGCAAATAATCCCAGATGCCTGCAGAGGTAAAATGGAGCTGTAATGTGCTTGCCTCCTAACCCGAGCTGACAGCAATGATGTACGACTACCATTAGCGGAAAATATCACTTCAACTAACCCATGATCCAGCTCCGCTCAGGGTCACATTATCCATGAGGAACAAATTACACTCCCAAAGTAAATACAAATTTTCTACACGAAATGGGTACAAAAAAAGGGAAGGGGGCGATCCGTTCCCTTCACCAGCACACTGCTGAGTGACACAGATGATAAAGGACAGGACAAATCATTGGCTGACAGAGTGCTGTGCCGTAATCAGCTCAGCCGGCACGCACTCCAGCCGATAAACACTATATTCTCCCCTTAGTGGCAAATACATAATCTTTAACACGGACATGGCTGCTTCCAATATTTACTACCATTCGGGCTGCAAGAACGCCCCACGCAGCCCTTGCTGCAGAAAAGGAGAGATCCTGTGGCTTTGATGAACCCCGAGACCCTCTGCAAAGGGGGGAGTCAGTGTCTGGGGATGGATAAGGAGTTCTTGGGATGGCAGATGACAGCACAGAGTGAAACTGCCTTGAGGGGTGCAGCTCAGGAGCTGTGCTGGTATCACAGACCCTTCTCCTATGTGCTGGTCACAGGAAGAAAAGCCTGGAGAGACCACAGGAGATTCAAGAGGTTCTGGACCAAAAGCCCAGCCACGAGCCTCCATTCAGGCCCCGTGCTTCCCCACACTGCCTGGGCAACTGTGCAAGTCCTTTCCCCCTTTTCTGGGACTCTGATCACCAACAGAGCATCTTCAGGTAGAACACTAATATTTAGAGGGCACCTACTAAGTGTCAAGCACACGCTAGGTGTGGGGTACTTGCCAGGAGCATATGGTTTAATAAGATATGAAAGGTTTACACACAGATATGCACTGAAGAAGACTGAGTTCCTTGAGCAATAGTTGGTGCTTAGTCTGCGGTTGGTAAAGCTCCCTGGTTACTCACGGTGGCCCCCAGGCTGATTTTGCCACTCACCCCTAAGAGTCAAACCATATACCTTGTAGACTTCCCTTCTCACCTTGGACAACTGCTTCCCAGGTTAAATTTTAAAACTCACATTTCAGAAGAGCTTGTATATCTGAGTTGTCAGTGAACCCCAACTGTATTTATTCAATATTTACTGAGCAACTGCCACGTTTGAATTTTTAGAAGCTAGCAGCGTTGTGGGTGAATAGATAAGACATAGTCTCGTCTCTTCTAGTAGAAGGAGGGCGAGGCACAGGGAGGAAGATACAGCAAGGGTTCTCAGGTGGCACTTCTGGGCATATCCCAACTCACCCTGACGTACAGGGAAGCAGCATGTTATGGGAAAAAGAGCCCAGATCCTGGAATCTTAAGACATGGTTCAAATCTCAGCTCCATCACTTAACTTCCTCTTCAGTTTCATTTTCTTTATTTGTAAAATGATGACGTGTATTTGAGAAGATATGGTCCTTGAAAGGGTCTGTCACTGAGTTTGGCACATTGTAGATGATCAACAGTGTTGCATATGAAGATACATCTAGACCCCACAATAAAGATTTAAACAGGTCATATAAGATATTTGTAAAAGCGTTTGAGTAGTAAAATGTTCTCTCCATTGTGAAGTGGCATTTCTTCTTATTTAGTTATTAATAACCCTAATCTCATTGGTTTACAGCTCCCAAGAAGTGAATAGAATCTGCATTTTTAGACCAAGAAATAAGGAAGAAGCTCTATGACGTATACAAGGTGGGCAATTTGACCATCCTAGTTGTAGCTTTGATTAAAAAAAGAAGAACAAAAGGAGGAAGAAAGGTAATATACATTAATCCACTGAATTGGGGGACTTCTGAAAGGATAACATTTGGCTAATTATGAATACAGCCTAATACAGAGATTTTATTATCTTTATTACACCTAGAAGGGCAACATTATAGGGTGCAATGAACTGTTAACTATATTACCAACCAGAAGTTGCCAAGGGGGGGGTTAATCAAGGTAACCACATACACAAATACACATGTGCATGACTAAAAAGAAATTCATACATCTTTACTGGGGACAGAACACTCCCGGGCTGGAATACAGAGTAAGACTCTTCTGACAATCAAAGAGCAACCCAACCCAGGTTTTACCTTAGAAAAGCCACGTACATAAAACATGTTGTTAAAGGCATCAGTAGTACAAATGCCTCTGCTTATGAGCTTCCCGCTATTCAGGTGGCTCAGGGATCATGGTCAATTTCATGAGGACAAAAGCCATCGCCTCCACCTACCTCTTCCTTGGCCATGTAACCTTCCCTGCAGGTCAGCTGTAAAAAAGCCAATGGTTCATTCTAAGAGAAAGCAGATGACTTTTGCTCTGGGGTTGTAGAATCGTGAACTCAACCCCAGGTGTTTTCCAGAATCCCCAAAAGAATTCCTTTCACAGGCCAAATAATACACATTACCAATCAAGTGAGTTCTTAAAACATATTATGTAAGCTAGCTCTTCACTAGTTGCCATGCTCTCCTCAATAGTTAGGGAAACTGAGGAACAGAGATTAAACTAATTGCACTGTTCCCTCTCCACAGGTGCAAAGAGACACACCTAACAGAGCCAGGCAGCAACAACGTCCACGTTAGTTCACTGGCAGATACTTGGAAAAAAAACAAAAAACAAAACATAGTGGATATGAACAACTGCATGAATGAACCAACAAACGGGTAATGACCTTGTTCAGACATTAGGCCCATACGTTAAGTTTCCCTCAGTTACTTGAAAGAGTCAACACAGATGTGCCACAACCTACCCACTATGTTTATTCCCTCTTGGGAATTAGAGAAGAAAGAATGGAGACAATCCTTATATAATATTCTTTCTATGCTGGCCAAGAGAAAATACAAGCACGTATTAATTTCCCTTTGGGTCTGCCATGTTGTTGGGGCCTAGGAAAATAGCTACACAGGAAATCAGGATATTCAGTGTTAGATCACTGAATCCAGCTTCATCTTACAGATGGCAAAACCAAGGCTCAGCACCATTAGGTAACTTGCCCAAGACCCCACAGCTCGTTAGTGTGAAAGAAGAAACTAGGTCTTCTGAATATCCTCCAAAACCCACCCGAGATAAACAACAGAACATCTAGAACCTGTTCTTTCTTCTCACTCTCCAAGCGTTTAGCTAAAGACGTCGGACAATTTCTAATAACTCTTGAGTATTTCTTTTATTGATTTTTATTTAATCGAAAAACCTGTATATTTATAACCTCTCTTTTTCAGGTGTATGGCATGGTAGTAATGGACAGATACGCTACATACACGTTCATTGTCAGGGAAGCCATTTTTGGTTTGGCATGAGAACTCTATGATATGCAAAAGAGAATAACTTAATGAGAGTTAGGATTTAAAATAATCTACAGTAGAAATTTAATCCAAGGATGGTCTGAATAGGAATTCTAGATGGAGGCAGTGGACGTAAATCAGTTGGAAATAGGATGATGTTCAAAGAACAATAAAAAGTCACTTTGACCTAGACAAAAAAAGCTCGGATGGGCAAGAAGAGGCTGGGTGGACAGGCATTATGGAAATCAGGCATCCAAAATGGAAAGCTCTTGAAACTTGGCCAAAAATTGTAGAAACTGCTCAAATAAGTTAGCAAATTTATAAATGGCTTGGAAGTATCTTATGAGAAAATAAAATTGTAAAGGAAATCCAGAAAGCTGAAGAAGAGAGCACCTATTTGCTGGAGTCTGGGAATTAAACCCCGGGATTGATACAAAGCACACTCAAGTTCCGGCATCAGTTTTCTAAACCTATTTCACTTATCCTCCATTTGGAGATGGATATCCAGGAAAGGAAATGCCCATTTAGCAAAAACAATGAACATTACTGATCACCTAATTTGTGCCAGGCGCTATGCTAAGTGCTGGGGATAAAAAGATAAGAGCACAGGTCCCTGCTCTTCTCCTAGGCAATGGTTGTTTGCTTTGCTGCTATGAAATTGGAAGGGGGGAGAAAAGTCCCTTTTCTATCTGCAAAATAGGACAGTGTCTCTCATT
Source organism: Ursus americanus (assembly GCF_024610735.1). NCBI lineage: Eukaryota > Metazoa > Chordata > Mammalia > Carnivora > Ursidae > Ursus > Ursus americanus. The sequence continues at coordinate 13,076,671 of NC_142128.1, read as the reverse complement.
GTCTCCTGATCAGAACAGGTCTTGTTTTGAAACCGAGGACTGAGGTTCTACAAGCAACAATGAGGGCCTTCTGAGCTTCTGGAATGTTGCTGAGGGTGCACAATCTTTACCAAGTGTGAATCGCGGCCAATCAAGGGATGGGACTCCTCCACTATAAGCACGAGCCACATGCCTGGTCTCCAGTTTGACATCTCAGCAGTTTCTGAGCCCTTCAGAAGCCAAGTGAGGCATGTGGTTTGTGTGGAGTTAGGAACATAAGCCTCCGCTGATTTTCTCGCTGCTTTTCTTAGAAGCTGCCCCCTTCCCACACAAGTGAACACAAAATGATCAAACGCAACACATTTTAGCATGAATCGAAAAATGAGAATGCATCAAAAAGTATGTGCGGGGGGGGGGCGCAGGGGGCTGACGTAGAAAATCAGGAGTACTGCATTTGCAGTTGGCAGTGTCCTAGCAGGCTGTCCCGGTCACTCGGGAACAAGTCACAGGAACCGAGCAACCTTCTCCGGGTGTGAAAAGCCCAGAGAGAGGAAAGTACCATCAGGAGTCCTGCTGGCAGCTACGTTAGGGAAAGGAGAATGGCTCCTATCTGGGAAGAGATTGTGTGCGTACTGCGTGTCTGTGTATTCCACATATCTGTACACACAAGCACATGGGTGCACAGGCACACCAACGCCTCTATAGTTTTCAAGTCTTCTGCGCTGTCAACATTTTAAGAGCATTAATCAAGGGGAAAGTAAATGTCTCTCTTGACATTTGTGATAAGGCAGTGGTTCTCAAAACCAATCGCGTATCAAAGTTATCTACCGAAACTTTGCAAAAAGTACAGATGCGCTGGCCCCAGCCCAGAGGTAGTGAACCGGACCCTCTCTCCTGTGATGGGTGTCGGGAACTGACGCAGTCTGGCATGTGGTACAAGGACTATACAACCTACCCAGTTGCCATCCGATTCCTGCAGGACAGCACGCTTGCCCTTGGCTCCAGGTTGTGCCCAGAGGAAAGCACGATATCTGGGATACAGCATTTAAAAATCATTGCATGGGGACCCTTCCAAATTTCACAACACTTCCATTCAGTTTGAAATAGGACACGCCCTAGGCGATGAAGGCCGAGCCTCAGGTATGAGTGAAAAAAGCAAACACACACACACACACACACACACATCTCCCATCCTCGGCAGTTTCTCTGGCAGATCTGGAGCTTTCTGAAGAGGAGGCTAGCCTTCCTCATTTCTCAAGTGAGTCTCTCACTTGACCCTGAGTAAAACTCATGAGAGCTAACATTTATGAGCACTTACTATGGACCAGGAACTGAGCCAAGCACCTTCATTTAATGTTTATAGAACCATGGTGGAGCTGTTGGCATCCCATTTGGCAGATAAGAGCACTGAGGCTTGTCCACTGCCACAAAGTAGTAAAGCAGAGCCAAGCCTGGGCCATCAGACTTGGAGGCCCAAGTGCTTGACCCCTGGGCAAGATGCCTCCCAACCACCTTCGTCCTGTGGCCCCACAATAAACAGGAACTGGGTGGATGGAGAGAGAACTACTTTTAAGCTCTACATTAATTTCATAACCAAATAGGGAGTGTTTCTTAGTATGATGGGCTGCTGCCAGGGATAGAGGAAGAGAGGAAACAAGAGAAAACCTAGGCCAAATATGTGGAAATGTGCACGTTGCCTCTTTGTTCTCGAGACACCAATTCACTTTGAATGGGAGACTAGAATAATTGCTTCATTTGGGTGATGAAGGTGCAAAGGGCTTCCTCCTTTCTTTACGCTAAGCACAAGAAAGAACATTCCCACACCAAGCGTGCGGAGTGTTCACAGCCTTCTCTAAGCCCCCCACCTGACACCTACCTTCCCAAAGTCCTCCAGGTTCTCTGCCACTAAGGCGAAGCGTGTCCGCGTGGCTGGGAGGGGGGCTGAGAGGCGCTTTGCTCCGTGTCTCATCAGGGCCTTTTCCACACACAAGCGCGTCTCCTGCATGCATGGAAAGCTCTGCTTTTTTTGCCCCTTTCCCAGTCACTTCCACATTAATTAGTAAGGGTATCATTTTATAAATTACAGCTTCGTATCAGAGGAAAGCAGAGTTTATCTTAATTCAGTCAGCTGTGTGAAATACAGTACCCTAATTTTAGCCCGCCAGTTCTGCAGATCCCCATGGAGTAAGAGAATGACAGGTCTTCCGGAGAGAAATCCCAGTGGGTCCCTACAAGTCTCACTTTTGCCTCCAACAGCATCCCTGGTGAGGCTGCTGAAGGGATCCCAGGACACTGAGTGGCATCTTTTCCACCATTAGCAATTCAGATTTGAATGCGAATCCTCCAAGCAGCACATGAAAGCAGCCCCGGTTAGCTGTGGGGCTCAGAGGGGGGCCCAGGCAAGAGGCTCTGGCACAGAGGAGGCTGACAGGGGCCCAGGCTCCGGCACGCAGCAGAAGTCTGGGAGGGTGGTGTTAGAGTCGGTGATAAACACCAGACAATCTCAGTCCAAAAGGGGAAGCCTGACAGTCTTAACTGTAACCGAGCCAAGCGGGCACGACTGCAATTACAGCCTTGATTGCTCCTGCTGGGAGCCCTCGGGAGGAATACCGGGTGGCAGGGCAGGGACGGATGACGCGAGTGCGGCTGTGGAGCAGCTCCCCGTGAGGAGGAGGGCCTGCAGGGCCACCACGGGCCACAGGAAAAGCAACAGGGGCAGCTGGGCTGGAGTGCGCGTGTGTCCGAGGAACGGTCTCCCCTCGCCGGCATCACCCGTCTCGTGCGCTTGCTGTATACATCTCTCTACTCTCCTTCGTGGCACTGAAATCATCCCCGACTCAGAGTGGTGGGGCCCTGGCTCCCTTCCCACCGCCATGACTCTGCTCAGACGCTTTGCTGCTTCCTGTGCTCAGAGCTGGAACCCGGGGCAGCAAGGACTCGGGCATTCAGGTCCTGGGGAGGGACTCGTTGGGATGCTGTCAGTGTGTAGGAAATGCCTCGGGCCCCCAGAATGCTCTGAAAACCACAGACAACTCTGGTAATTCTAGGAATTACCAGAGGTAGGCGATCATCTGGACAAGTGAGGTAACCGGGCTAGGATGAGGCCCAGGCATCAGGAGGTTTGCGGCCCCTTCCCCCAGGTGACGGCTGTGCATTCAAGGTTGAGACTGCTGGTCCAGACGCCTATGTGCAATGCCACACCGGACAACCTTATCGCCTTCTACCACTGCTGAAGACCGGGGGCACTTTGGGAATTCATGCTGCCTTTTCAAGAAAGAATGTGCACTTGGACGTGAAACCCAAAGAAGGCTCATCCCCTTGGAGAAGTGCCAGCGGCCTGGAAGGTGAGATCAACCGTCACCTATAAGAGATCTCTTAGAACACCCAGGAAGTACCGGTCCTTCCCTGCATGCGGTGCCCGGGATGCCTGACAGAACGACGTGAAGACCACCATGTGGGAATGTGGCCTAGAAGGCTCCAGAGCCGGCAGGCACGCCTTGGACACAGAGCCTCTACTGCTGTCCATGCACCTCTGGCACCCACGGCACACCGGCTGCCTGAGGCACCAGGGGACCTACTTGCAAGGAGCAAAGACTTCCAGGGGCTGGAGGAAGGAAGCTCCTACTTGTCAGTTAAACAAAAAGAATAATCCACAGCCCCCTTTGCAGTGTGTACTTTCACTGTCATCCAACAGCCCATTACCATGTCACAGCACAGCGCACCCTTCCATAGGTCACTTTGTTTAAAATGACATGGCTAATGCACATGTCAGCAAGCTGACAGTCCTGCCCGTCCTTCAGAGATAAAAACCGCAAGGCGAGAGCCTGTTCTTATCTAGGGGACATGCATTGGTCTATCATCCAAGTCAGGCAGAACATGATTTCTCCAGAGAGCACTTTTTTCATTTCCTGATTTTAAGGAAATCAAATAAGCACCATTTGTCTTCATCTGAATATGCTTGACCTGCTCAAATGATGATGTCTCGCATTTTATAACAGGCTACATATGCTGAATTCAAATTAACGACAGTACAGAACAAGAGCCTTTAGATCTCTCTTGGAGGCTGGCAGCAGAGAAGGAGGGAAAATTCTGGGCTGGATGGGAAGACCCCACCGAATACCAACTGCAGGGTTCTGAGTAAAATCCACAAACCAATAGGATGTGAGAGGCAGAGAATAGGGCTCAAGAAATCCAGCTACGCAGGACAGACCCGGAAACTGGGGAGGGGATTACTGGTCCCTTCCTTTCGGTGCCGAGCAATATAGAAACCGTGATATTCAGGTAACTCTTTTTGAAATACATAAGGTAGGAATAAAATTAGGAAGAAATTTGGTTGGGGGGTTGGGACAGCTAGAAAGAAAGACCAAACAGACATACGATCCCTTTGCTTCAGGCGCAGAAAATTTGCTTTACCAGGCTGTGATCCAATCTTCTGAAAGCTCAAAAACTGAGCTCCTTTCTTGATCCATGATGAACTGGATACCCAGAGGCTGGCGGCCATCAGCCTCAAAAGAGAGCATGTACCTGCAGGAAGAACCACCCTCCCACCTGGCCATCCACCTGGATGAGAAGAGAGCCGTTCCCACCCGAGCTCTCTACGATGACAGTCCTAGAAACACACCATTCCTGTTTCTATCAAGAAGGCCAATATGTACAGAAAAGCAGGAAGAGGCAGGGAGGTCAGTAAAAGCAATGGAGAAATGACATTATAAATGCAGACTAGCAAGTTTAATGTTCTGAGGATTAAAAAAGAAAAATCAGATGGTTATGGAAATAGTTTCCTCTTTTAAAAATTATTATAAAGTGAAAACTTGATTTTACATGTATCTAATATTAACGGACGTGTTTAAAAAAAATGGACGTCACAAAGTAAATACGTTATTTCTTATCGTAGGAAATGCCACTGTGTAAATATAACTGGTCTTTGCAGAACAGAAAAGGTGTGGTCAGTATGAAGCTGGCATCCCACCACCCTGTAATTATGTGGGGGAACCACGGTGCTCAACTGTGCCCACAACGGTGGGGCGGGGGGGGCTTACCTTCTCTTCCTGGTCACTGTCGCTGTCACACTGAAAAGAAAGACAAGAGAATAGGGTTAGTTCAAAAATTGATTAGAGTTTTGTTTTTGATTCAGAAAAAAATAAATAAATAAAAAAGGAAAGACAAGCAAAGGAAATAGGAAATGTTGCCTGAGCTGTAAAGAGTTTCTTCAGCTCAAATGCTCATAAGCCGAATCAGAAGCAAAACCCTGAGAAGCTGCTCTGTTGATTTCATTTGATGCCTGTGCTCTGTGGTCCTTCTTGTGGCCTGTGGACAAGGTCTGGCAAGGTGCCTGATCACAACGGTGAGCACCCCACTGCACGGGAGAGGGGGTACCCACTAAGGAGCCAATCCAGCCGCAGTATCAAGGTGAATCAGGGTCATTCACTGCGATTCAGAGCAAATCAATATCTTAATGGAGACCTTCTACCTTCAGCTAATGTGAATGGTTGTCTCTCTCCTGGTGCTTTTTACACAGAAAAAGAGGTAAACCTCTGGACGCTGCGTTCTCTCATTTGGACTCGGAAGGAAACAGAACAGAATGGGCGGAGCTCACCAGTTGTGATGGCTGCCTTTCCTAAGGCCCCGAAAAAAAGAGGGAATGTTCTCTACAAAAAACACACCAAGGACAGGAAGAGGTCAGGGAAGCAAATCAATAATATGGGCAGAGAAATATGTTTTAAGGCAGCAGACTCATATCATATCTAACAGATCCCAAATTCTGACTGGTGAGCTAAGTTTGGGATAATCAGAGAATGAGTTAACTCAAAACTTTGGCTTCCTCATTAGATGTGAGGGGGAAAAAATAAAAACCACATTTTCTTTTTTAAACGAAGAGTGTTTGTTATCCATCGGATTCGAAAAAGGGGGATGTGTTTTGTCAGAATGAATGCACAGCAGATCAATACGTTCCTTCATTCTCTCAACAGTCCTTGATGAGCACCACTAAGCTAGACAGATATTCGACCGAGACACAGGACTGGCCCTGGAGTAGCTTTCAGGTTGGCAGTAGAGAGGAAGCTAGAACACAAACACTGAGCAGAGGTGTGGCGTGATGAGAGCCATAGTCCATTAGGATGACTTCTCCTGGGGCGGAGGACAGACCACGCGCTGCGGGGGAAGACACAGGTCATGGGTGACCGTTTGGCAACTGTTATAGCACTGTCTAAACCAGCACGACACATGGTTGAAGAAAGGGAGGAACAGATGGCACAGCAATTCTGAAGGTAGAACCGAAAGGACATGGTAACACATGCATATGAGAAACAAGGAAGAGGGATGAGTCTAGGATGATGCCAAGGTTTTTAGTGTGGCCACCTGGACACGGGAGTTGATGTAGCTATGAACAGAAACAGAAAATAAATTTGCTTACACAACAGCCACTACTGGCTAGATACCCACAGTTATTCACAAACCCCTTCTCTCTAGTCTGTACCTTCTCCTGACATTTTGAGATTGAAAAAGACAGGTAGACGCTCTTTTCCAACTTTCCTTGCAGGTAAGGGTGGCCATACGACATGCTCTTGGCTGAGACTTGAGGAAATGTCTGCTGAAGGCTCTGAAAAATGTTCCTCTCCTCAAAAAAAGAAGAAAAGCAGGAAGCACTGGCTTCTTGCCTTTAGAACATGATTGTCCGAGGATGTGATGTCCAGATCTGTGGCAGCCACCTTGCGAAAATGAGGCAGCAAGTCTAAGTACAAAAACAAGATGGCGATGGCACGAAGGAGACACTTGAACCAACCTAACAGCAGCCTGCCGCTGGACATTTGTGTTCAGATAAAAATAAGTTACCTTATCATTTAAACCATTGTTAGAGAGCTGTCAATTGAGAGTAACAAAGACTCCATCCAAATGGACACCTTGCTATTATAAGACACACCTGGGGGATTACTTCCTCTTTCTAGCTTACCCTCTCTGCACTGTATTTAGGAACTCACATCACAAACTCCTAGTCTAGAAGGTTCTTTTTTTTTTTTTTTAAAGATTTTATATATTTAACAGAGAGAGCCAGCCAGCGAGAGAGGGAACACAAGCAGGGGGAGTGGGAGTGGAAGAAGCAGGCTCCTAGCGGAGAAGCCTGATGTGGGGCTCAATCCCAGAATGCCAGGATCACGCCCTGAGCCGAAGGCAGACGCTTAACGACTGTGCCACCCAGGAGCCCCAAGACTAGAAGGTTCTATCATTTTCTACTGTCTGTGCTGGCTCCTCCATGCCACAGGGCGATCAGAGTTTTAGTGACCATGCTTTAACCAAGTACGGCTTCATTGTTTTCAACCAGGTTTCCAAACTCAGATGGTCTCAACTTACTTTTGCCTGATGAGTGATTTCTCTATTATAATAAACCAAAAGAGGCGAGATGAAGACTTTGAAGGCCTAGAACAACAGACCGATGAGGTTCTCTTCTCCTGATTGTGTGATTTTTTTTCCCATTGCCTTTAATTAGGGCTTCTTTGAGGTTCCTAAGTTCTGGGCAGATTTTCAAGAGTGACAAGGCATGATTCAGGAGGGCACGTGGAAGAGAGAAGCGTGTTGTGCCAGGCGGGCTCCTCTCCCCAGATGTTCCCAGTCCGCCTTGTGAGGTAATCAACGACAGCCGAAGGCTATGGCACAGCCCTTGCCCACATCCCCAAGGACTGGTGTGCAGGGGGCAGCAGGAGTGGGGAGGCTGGGAAAGAGCCACTGCTGTCCATGCCCCCCCACCAATCCTCACAGTAGTATGTCCCTGGGAATGGTTATTTCTATCAACGTGTTAAGCTTTCTGCTTTCCAACAGTCCAGTTCTAATTTCAAGGTCCACTTAATTCTGCATCAAGTAATTACTGATATACCCAGAAGCACCTTGTCTCCAGAGTTAAGCATATGGTGAAGAACTGAGACCTACTGGTATCCATTATGGAAGCAGCACGGATGCCAAGCCGATTAAAAATGCTCAGGCTCCCCACACAACATGCCGGGTGAGTGACAGCTCCTCGACAAGGCCAGTCGCAGAGTCTGCCAAAACAGTCTCTGCTGCACTGGGGCCCACATGGTGCGCTGAGAAAACAGTTCCATTTCTGGTATTAAATTCCCATACTGACCCGAGGACTTTGCCGTGAGCTCAGCAGGAGCGCACCATCCAATTTACAGCTCCGCTCTCCGGAGCCTCGAGTGCCAGCCCCTGGCAGAGACGAATGATGGTCAACCCCTCCAGCTCATAAATTATGCAAAGGCAATAAATGCACTCAGCAAACAGCGCCTAACGTTTGCCTAGCCTGGCTCCTAACACACTGTGTAAAAAGCCAGAAGCTCGACACATACAAGAGGTCTATTCCACTCATAAAGGGGGTTTGTTGACAACCCCAGACGGAAAGCGAGCCACAGTCCTAAGGAGTCTTTCTGCTTCACTGGCAGCAGTTTATGGGCCTGCTTTATGAAAAAGAGAGGCTGTTTTATAGAGTCAGTGTGGGTAGAATTCATGGTCTCAAATTCACATTTAATACACTGTACAGCTTTCACACCCTGAGTTTGATACGTTGTGGATTTTAGGCCAAATGATTCTTGGTCTTGAAAGGTTAAAAGAAGAAGTGCCTGCTCCCCAATCCCTAGATACCCACTCCAATTTACAGGAGTTCACACCGAGCCACCTCCTGACTCAGGCGTCCGTTCTGCGGGAGGCTGAGAAGTGGGAAAGGCACGTCGAATGCACAAACGGAGTCCCGGCTGATTTGGCCATTTTAAGCATTTTGACATCAGGGTCCCCTCAATGGTTTATTAGCAAACAGGCTGCACGCTAACGACCAGCTTGAGGTGACAGGGTACTCTCCACGACTGGATTTCAAAGCCCTTTGAGAAACACTGAAAATATTTGCCTCCATTTTAAAAGTAAGAAGTGAAAAGGAACAAGTAGGCCTTACCCCCCCCGACAGGGAAGAATTCTTGCTCCCTGAGTCTTCAAATGCGTGACCCAAACCCACCACTGACAAAAGAGGGAAACAGGAGCACGAAATCCAAGCCACGTGCCTCAAAAACAGAATTCAGAAGGGGGCCAGTGCCGAAGCACGGTACCGTCGGCCACCGGAGCCCATCCCCACTCAGCTTCAACTTCTTCACCTTCTGTCTCCTCTGGTTTCACAAATCAGAAGTGAGCTTTTGGGGGCGACTTCTTCCTTTCGCACTTAATTCCCACCTTTTAAATGCTTCAACCCACCCACGTACCCACCCAGTATTTTCTCCTTTTAAAAATTAATGCATATTTACTGAAGATATTTTTAAAAACCACCCATGAACCTGCTACCCACAGGTAAACAGCTAATACACCTATATAATTCTTTCCAGTTTTTCCTCCATCCTTCCCACACACATTTTAAGAAATGAAAATAAATTCCTACTATATTGTAGTCTGCTTTGTTTTCACATAATGTGTCAAATATTTTGTTCAATGAGTGAAATTTGCCCTGTCACATCACTTTTTTTTTTTTTTAAAGGCTGTGCTGTGATCCACCGTATGGATTGTAAATAATCTAGTAAGAAAATTCCCCAGTGCTGTTATTTGTATTTTTTCGACTGAACGTCCTGGAATGTTCCCCTCATACGTACTCACCAATGCTGCTCTTCCTAGTATCTTCTCACGGCCCTTCCTTCTCTGCATATCCCTTAATGTCACTGTCTCCCCGGAGTTGAATCTGCAGTCCTATTGTTACTCTGTGATTTCCAGGGGAGCCCTTAAAGATTCCCTTGGTTCCATCTACTATTTATATGTTGAGACTAAAAAATTCTCTGTGCCTACCATCTGCCAGCTATGTGACTTTGGGAGAATTGTTTCAGTTCTCTGCATCTCAGTTTACTTGTCTGCAAAACGTGGGTAATAATGGCATTGCCCTCAAAGGACGGTCAGAATAAAACAAGTTAGCACATGTAAACAACTCAGACAAAATGCGTGGCACAGAGTCAGGGTAGACAGTAAATGTTATCAACGTATGTTTTTGTTTGCTATGCCCCCTTCCCAAAGCCCTGCAACCAGACTCAAGCAGCCATCTAAATCCAGACTCGCCATCTTTGCTCCCCTCAAATCTGCCCCTCTCCCACCATGTCCTTGGTAATACCTTCACCGTTCAGTCTCATCCTTGACTCCATTCTTGAGCAGACCTATCTTCTCTCTTACCCACATTACTGACTCTGCTTCCTAAATCCTCACCATCTCCACCGCTATGGCCGCTGCTTTAGTTCAGCCTTTTATTGCATCATGACAAGTGGCTAATAACTGCTTTCCGGGGCCTATGGTCTTCTCCTTTTCTAATCCAAGTCCTTACTGACCAGGGTGAATCTCCTCATTTTCCCTTTGATCATTATGACACTTCCCACGGCAATGAAAACTCTTCACGTTGCTTCGCCATGTCCAACCATTCCTCCAACACAGTGCATCTCAAGCTTTCTGTGGAGAAGGACCATTTGTTTTTGTTTTGTTTTCCTTAATTGCCAATACATCATAGACTGAAGCTTCTATAATATATAATAAAAAAATAAATTGCTAGGAAAATGAAAAGACATATAAAATATGTGTTATTATATTTAAGAGATATAAAATTACTCCATCGAATTGCTATGAAAGTTTCCAAATGCTTACTCTCAGCTGCCATGCTAATCTTGCAGTAGGTAAGCGAGAGCTCATGGCGTGGCCTCTGTCTGCACCTGCACTTCGAATAGCACTACCTTAACACACCCCTCACTCTCCCCACACTCAGGCACACTTGGTCACACGCCCAGGACTTATACTATCTTTGCACTTATCAATTCCCTCTGCCTGGAATTCTATTCTCACAAACACAGTTCCCTCTGTGAATTGTCTAATACTCTTCTTAGAATTAGGAGTTCTTAGAATTACAGTACTCTTCTTAGAATTAATTGTTTCTGTCTCCATCCCTTACAAAGCTGTATTTTCATTGTTTGCCACGAGAGACGTCCCTCCTAGAGAGTTGGCTCTGGGTGGGTAAGGGCAGTGCCTTGGGACATCGAAGGTACTCAATCACATTGATAAATCCATCTCATTCTTCTTTAGCATTCTTCAAACTGTGGTTGATTCCAGGTAACATAAGCAAACTACAATTCTGAAAAAACAAGGAATTCCAAAGAAAGAAGGCGTGGGGAACAATGACTAACTCAACGGCTTAACACAGTGCAGTGGAGAAGTTTGAACACACGGGGCAGGGTTAAAATCATCAGCAGAGCCTAGAGTTGGGGCCCAGAGAGAAATGCCTTCCATTAAAAGGCCCGGACAAGACATGATGATGATTTTATTGTCTATTCCTCAAAAGCAAACATTTCTCATTTCCATTTGGGAATCTCAATATCTGTGTTTTAAGACTCTGATCCAAATCGAAATAAGTCAAGGCCTGCGACACCTCTCCGCCTCATTCAGAATGAAGGAACAAGATGGAATTCTAGGTACCTCGTGATGGAATGCATTCTTAAGCGGAAAGTGGCAATCATTGAATATATCACATACAATGACATTGAGGAGGGCACTGCTCTCTATTCTGCTCAATGGACCTTGCTGGAACAGTTATTTTGTATCTCAAATCCATTTATCATTGCCACCAAAGATGTCAGGGCTGAACACCATCACTGAACAAAGTTATTTTATTCTTCTTTCTGCCTAAAGAAAATAAGAGGAAAATGAGGGAGAACCCCAACTTGTAAACCACAGCATCTAACATCAAGTACAATTTAACTTTGCCAGTGACAAAACAAACCGATTTCCCTTTGGGGCAGGCGGTTTGTCTACGACTGTAAAGACATCCCTCACCTAAAAGCAATTTCAGAAGAAGCCACCGAGAGAAAACATGACACTTATTTTCTTATTTAAAGAAGTAAGGTAGCAGCGCAGTGACTAGAAACATGTCCGCCACCATCTTCCTGTCTGCCCAGTTCCTTGTACATGCACAGACATGGAGTCATTCTGTGCCCACATATGGCAACTCTGATGTTGTCTGTCTTCCGTCACCCCACAAAGCCCTCGTTTCACACTGTTCACACTGCTCTCACATCGACTTTGGGCTGTAAGTGAAATTCAAAGCTATTGGGAACCTTGAAATAAAAGGAATATTTTAATCCTGAAAATGGTTTGAGGTACTCTTACTGATGGTAAAATGATGCCATTGGCCCTCTTCCCTCCCATCGCAGCAGTAACTACGCCTGATCAAATAAAACAGCTCTAAAAAAGCGAAAGAGTAATCGAGAGACTTGTTTGCCAAACAGTGGTTTAAAAATATGAGAATAAAGTTTCTGACAGTCACAAAATGAGCACATTAGAAAATAATCTAAGGTCTACCAATCTTTAGCTGTTCAGGAGCTAGAAAGGAGAGCAAATCTTCAGAAGCTTCTGGAATTCTGTACTGGTGACCTATTATTCCTATGGGGAGCTCTCAGAACCTGGCATTTTTGCAAGTTCTCAGCTTGAATTGGCCAGGGCTCAAATAGCCAACGTGATCTGAGGGGGCTAACAGAACACTTCTTATTCTCCTCCGGGGTCTCTCAGATGATCACCCACTTTAATTCAACAAATAATTTTTAAAGCGTCTACTATGTGCTAGGTTCATTCTGACCACTCATTAGAAGTACGAACACATTGCCAGAAATCAAGTTGTCCAAGTTTGAAGTTCTGAAGGTCACAAATTAATTTTCAACATTTTTTTTCCTTTTTGTCACTTTCAAATCCAGGTATATTTCATAAAACAATCTGTATGCTGTAAATTTCCACTTAGCTCATTAAAATATTGTTGGGCTTTTTGGAAGTGGAAGAAGTGGATATTTCACAAATCTTTGGAGTTCAGCTTTTTTTCTTCCCCCTTAGAAGAAAGGAAGTCACACTTTGCCAAGTATAAACATACATAAACCCCAAAGATGAAATTTACTTAAAACCCAGAGCCCACAAGCCTCAGTGGTTGCCAAAATGAGAAAAATGAGTTTCTTGTCCAAAGGTAAAACTGACAGTCTAGGGCCGGGTGATTTGTAAATGATCTCTTTTAAGCTTAAGCAACAGATCCTTTGCCTCTTTGTCATTGATTTACTGATTCTAAGTCATCAATAGCATTAATCCCTACCTGCCTGGGGACCGATTACAAATGACTTTGAAGATGGTGTGAAGCGAGAGTTTATTATGAGACCACAGTATTATTACCGGGGAGACCTTCTCAGCTATATTATCTGGCAGGATTATATTTGTGACCCCCTGTAATGTTGCAATCTTCCCTTTCCAGATCACAGCTGCTTGCTTCTTTGGGTGGGGCCTGAGCCCCCTGGGTTTGCTTCAATGAAACCTTGGTTCTTTTCAGAGTCCTGCGTGTGCCAATAAAACCCAAATTTGCTGATGAGTAAAAAGGAAAAGCATGTTATGGGTTAAAATAATACAAGAGTCTATTTTTTCCGCTGTGTTGTGATCCATAGAAATCACCCTGAGCCTTTTCCCTTTCTTCTCTGCCTGGGAAGCCAATTGCTTTGATTGCAGTGATATGAGCTAGCTAAAATGACTTGCCCTTGCTTGTGAGGCAAATGGAACATGCTAATAGAACTTATCGCATTACCCGATGCAAAAGTGCCATAGCTCATTACTTTAAGATAAAAGGATATCATTGCAGACGGCAAGCAGAATTGACTTTCTGAGGCCCGGCTTGATGATGATTTAATCAACTGCTCTCTTTCACTTCTCATCTCTGCGCCTGTCGGTTTCACAGGTGCCGTTAAATGAGACACTCAGAAAGTGAGCGGAGGGAAAGAAATTGCTGTCATTACTTTTCAAGAAAGGAGGTATGCAAATTTTCGACAGAAAGATTGCGTTCATAATGGGCCTGGTAAAATACAAGGATCATGCTTGACAGGTGAGGGCAAGCCATTCGTATGTCCTTAAAGCGGAGCAACCGTCCTCGTTTAGAAATGTGCTCGGTAAGAGAAACTACAAATGAGAGACCGGGTGGGGCCAGAGCCCAGGCGGGCTGGACTCGCACAGGGTTGGTCTGTGCGGGTCCAGGTTCTAGAATGCGGGTGGGAGCTCAATCTTGAGGAAACCAAAGCCAGATGATCAGATAACAAAGCCTGGTAGCTCTCAGTCTGAACCAAAATGACAACGAGCTCTTGCAAAGCCCATCTTCTCTTTCACCTAGACTGTGGGGCCAGTTTGCCTGGATTCAAATCTTGGCTCTACTACTTACGATCTGGAGGGCCTTAGGTAACTAACTTAACCGTTCTGTGCCTCCCAGGGCTGTTGAGAGCATTCAAGTTCATAAAAATATAATAAAATATGTGTGTGTGTGTGTGTGTGTGTATAAACATTAAAAGGTGTAGAACCATGCCTGATACATAGAAGGCACTCAGCAGATGTCAGCAAGCACGCATGCATTCATTCATTCTTCAACGAAGACTGAGTGTCTTTTTTTTTTTTTTTCCTTAAGAGGATGTGTGCCAGGTGCTGGAATCCTACCTCGCAGTGGTTTCAATAGAATACAATTAATTCTTCATTGATTTTGCGTATATAAGTCTCGCTCCCCTGGCAGATGGTGAGCTCCTCGAGAGAGTACTCCGGTTGTCCCTGGAATCATCACAGGGCCTAGGGCAGTCTTAAGGACCCTAAAAGATGCTCAACACCGATCTGATGATTTATGGATTCCCCCTCCCTCCCTCCTTCTCCTCATTGCATATATCTGACACTGCACGAAGAGCATAAGCCCTCAGAGGAATCTCCTCTTGGAGCAGGAAATTCGTCTTTAGTGGGGACCCTCAGGCAATCGCCATGTGGCCTAGCCTGGGAAAGGAACAGACAGTCTGGCCTGAACCACCTTCAGAAAGGCATGATGAATCTGAATAGATTAAATGATCGGGGTAGTATGAACAGAGATGTTTTTTCATCCACTTTGCCTTCAATAGGTAATTGTTCTATTTTCTCCAACACTCAAAGTAAAAGCATCTTTCTTAAAGTGCCTGTAACTCTGAGTCTTTTTCCCCAGGTAATGAAGCCGCTGCAAGCCATTCTTCCTTCCAGCCCCTAAGGTTGTGAGGCGCAGAATGCAGCTCCTGCTTTCCGTGCTAAGTGGCACCTACATGATTCAATTCCTAGCCGAAGGGACAACAGCAGGAGGGGAGGGTCCATGACAGCAGAGGAGCTCTGAGCCCTCTATTTTGGAAAAGCCTGGTTCGGGGTAGGGATTCTGCATCTCGGAGCATCTTTTCCCCTACAATAGCCAGCCGACAGCCATCAGTCATTAGAAAAGAATGTTCTGACAACAGCTCTGGGAGGGAAGTGTTAGGACTCCTCTGTTTTCAAGATGAGAGGTTAAGGCTTCCAACGGCACAGGCGATACTTGAACCCAGTTCTGTCCTCCGCTGCTCATGTTCCCAGCAAGGACAATAGAGCCCCGCTCGCTCTCTCACGCACTGTACAAAGAGACTACTTGAAAAACATCTTTCTGATTAATTGCTTGGCATGGGTAGAGGCAGGCTGACACTGAGAAGAGGTTGCAATGACCATAAGTGGCAGTGAATGCAGCCAGGCCGCCACATTTCTACCCCACCCCAGGCAGCTCTCCCTTAAGAGGAGAACCTAGCACAGTACCTGGCTCTGGAAAGTGCTCATTAAATCTGAGGCTGACCTAGGTTCAAATTCTGATCCCTCTAACTTAGCAGCCATGCAGTCTTGGCAAAGGCACATAATATCCTGGAGCCTACCTTTCTTTTTTTTCCAGGCTGTAAATGGCAATGATATATACCCCACGGAATTTTTGTTAGAATGAAATGAGTTCAAGCATTTGAAAGCAGCCAGAAAGAAATACTAATAGCTTTACTTTTTCCAACTCTTTCATGAAAGAAATGCTATATCACACACAGAAATGAGGTAACGATCGTTACTTAAATGTTGGGTTTAATTTCTTTATAATTTTATTGCCAGACGGGAAATCATATTCCGGAAGAATTTCTGCTTGGGAGGTGTTTGAAGACTCGCTACTACACTAGACAGAAAGAGAAACAACAGCCCAAACAAACAAGCAGA
This sequence comes from Ursus americanus, assembly GCF_024610735.1. Classification (NCBI taxonomy): domain Eukaryota; kingdom Metazoa; phylum Chordata; class Mammalia; order Carnivora; family Ursidae; genus Ursus; species Ursus americanus. Next base: position 13,060,639 of record NC_142128.1, on the reverse strand, counting down.
AACAGAAACTATCATTCCCTCTCAAAGTAGAATAACAAATGGTTTTATTTCACTGATAAAATACACGCATGCCTTGGGAGATATATTGCAGGCTTGGTTCCAGACCACTGCAATAAAATGAATATCGAAATAAAGCGAGTTGAATGAAATTTTTGGTTTCCCAGCGCATATAAAAGTTATGTTTACACTACGCTGTAGTCTATTAAGTGTGCAATAGCACTATGTCTAAAAAAAACAACGTCCACATCTTAGTTAATAAATACTTTATTGTGAAAAAATGCTAACCACCACCCGAGCTTTCAGTGAGTCGTAACCTTTTTGCTGGTGGAGGGTCTTGCCTCCGTGTGGCCGGCTGCCGACGGATCAGGGTGGTGGCTGCTGAACGCTGGCGTGGCCGTGGCCATTTCTTAAAATAAGGGGGCCATGAAGTTCGCCACAACGATTGAAATCACGAACGATTTCTCTGTGGCATGTGATGCTGATAGCGTTTCACCCACAGGAGAGTTTCTTTTAAAATTGGAGTCTACCTTCTCAAACCCGTTTGCTGCTTTATCCATCCGTTTATGTCATTTTCTAAATCCTTTGTTGTCATTTCAACAGTATTCATAGCATCTTCACCAGGAGTAGATCTCATCTCAAAAACCACTTTCTTTGCTCATGCATAGGCAGCAACTCCTCATTCAATAAAGTTTGATCACGAGATTGCCGCAATGCACTCCCATCTTCAGGCTGCACATCTGATTCTGGTTCTCTTGCTGCTTCCACCACCCCTGCAGTGACTGCCTCCCCTCACATGCTGAACCCCTCAAAGTTATCCATGAGCATTGGAATCAACTCCTTCCAAACTCCCATTAGTGTTGATACTTGACTTCTTCCTATAAAATTGTGAGTGTATTTAATGCCATTGAGTATGGTGAAGCCTTTCCAGAGAGTTTCCAATTTATGTTGCCCAGATCTATCAGAGAAATCACTACGTATGGCAGCTACAGCCTTATGAAATGTATTTCTTAAACAGTAGGGCTTGAAAGTCGAAATGACTCCTTGATCCACGGGCTGTAGAATGGATGTTGTATTAGCAGGTATGAAAATAACATTAATCTCATTCTACGTCTCCATCAGAGTTCTTGGGTGACCAGCTATGTTGTCAATGAGCGGTAATATTTTGAAAGGAATCTTATTTTCTGAGGAGTGTGTCTCAACAGTGGGCTTAAAATATTCAGTAAACTATCTGTCAACAGATGTGCCTTCATCTATGCTTCATTGTTCCATTTATAGAGCACGGGCAGAGTAGATTTAACACAATTCTAAAGGGCCCTGAGATTTTCATAATGGTACATGAACACTGGCTTCAACTAAAAGTCACTCACAAGAGTTGGCTTGTCCTTCGAAGCTTTGAAGCCAGGCACTGACTTCTTCTCTCTAGCTACACAAGTCCTCGGTGGCATCTTCTTCCAATAGAAGGCGGTTTCATCTACACTGAAAGTCTACTGTTGGGTGTAGCCCCCTTCACTGATGATCTTAGCTAGAGCTTCTGGATGGCCTCCTGAGGCTCCTACATCAGCATTTGCTGCTTCCCCTTGCACTTTGATGTTGCAGAAGTGGCTTCTTTCCTTAAACCTCATGAATCAATCCCTACTAGCTTTAAACTATTCTTCTGCAGCTTCCTCACCTCTCCCAGCCTTCAAAGAATTCAAGAGAGGTTGGGCCTTGCTCTAGATTGGGCTTTGGCTTCAGGGAATATTGTGGCTGGTTTGATCTTCTATCTAAACCATTTGAATTTTCTCTATGTTAGCAATAAGGCTGCTTCATTTTATCATTCCTGTGTTCATTAGAATAACAATTTTAATTTCCTTGAAGAACCTTTCCTTTGCATTCACAACTTGACTAACTGTTTGGTGCAAGAAGCCTTGCTTTTGGCCTCTCTTAGCTTTAGACAAGCTTTCTTCACTAAGCTTAATCATTTGTAGCTTTTGATTTAAAGGGAGAGACTTGACACTCTTCCTTAAACACTCGAGAGGTCATTGTAGGGTTATTAATTGGCCCAATTTCAAAATCACTGTGTCTCAGAGAATAGGGAGGCCCAAGGAGAGGGAGAGAGATGGGGGAACAGTCAGTGAGCGGAGCAGTGAGAACACACACAACCATTATCTATTAAGCTTACTATCTGATGGGAGCACAGTTCAGGTCACCCCAAAACAATTACAATAGTGACATCAAAGATCACCGGTTACAGATCACCATTACAAATATAATAAAAATGAAAAAGTCTGAAATACTGTGAGAATCACCAAAACATGACAGAGAAATGAACTGAGCAAATGGTGCTGGGAAAACGGCACTGATAGAATTGCTTAATTCAGGGTTGCCACAGACCTTCAATTCAGTGCGAGTAAAACAAGGTACGCGGTAAAGCACCACACAGGGAAGTGCAGTAAGATGAGGTATGGCTGTGCCGACAAGGCAAGACACCTTAGAATTCAATTTTCGAAGTGTTCCTTTAGGTTCCTGATGCACGTTTTTCTGGGTGGATATAATAATCTGGATTTATTGTTTAGTCAAAGAGTAGTCAGGAACCTGTGCGTAGGAACTAAAGGAGAACGCACAGATATGAGAGTTGGGAGTCAAATATGTATGTTATGCAGAGAACAGTGACGATGTGTCGGTTTTGACAAAGCAAGATGTTCACTCGAATTCAAATTGGCAAAATAAATCAATGGGCAGATAGAACGGAAATCAAAAATGTCAGGTGTTTATTGGTACAACTAGGAAGCCAGCCATCTTGGAATCTGCCCAGGGATTCTGACCAATCAGGGTTGGGAGCGACCTGGATAGCCCTTCGCACAGAATTTATACATATGCAAGGCCGACTTAAGGACTTATCTAACTGAGCCAACCAACACAGTAACCTTGGGAGGAGATGAAACTTTTGAGAGCATCAACGTTGGTAGTTGCACACATTCGTTGGGAGAATATAACCAAAATGCCTGGGACTTAGGCACACTCAACAAACAGTACAAACAGACTACTTCTATCCCATTTCAGAATGCCTGTTCTCTCTCCCATAGATATGAAGGCTTTCTCTGACTTCTCTGCCTCTTCAACACTGTGGTCGCAGTTTGCTTATATCCTGCTCTTCCTGAATCTGACACTTGAAAGGTGCTCAATAAATACATGTGAAAGAATGAATTTGGAAATTACATGAGCAAAATATCTGAGGAAAGGTGTCATGGAAACTGTTTCATTGAGGAGATAAGAAATAAACAGTGGTTACTGGAATGAATACTGAAGTGTTTGAATGTATGGGTGCCTGGATGTGTGTATGAGAAAGACACAGAAATAATTTCAAGGTAAGAGAAAATCCAAAGAAAATAACACCATACATTTGAAGAAATCCAATTTTAAGGTTATTCCTTTAAGAAAATCAGGAGAATCAAAATCCTAAAATATTTCTTTTTACATTGGACTCACTTCAAGCCAACTGAACCAGCTGGAAGGGAAGAGGAAAGGGACCATGGTGCTCTCATACTGCTGAAACATAATGGCCACATTAGCAACTTCCCACCCGTTAGACTTTTGTTTTGGTTTTAAAATGCAAGAGAGTGAAAAGCGGAGCTAAAGGAATAGAAATATGGTCGAGAAAAAGTGATTTACAAATGTTAGAGGGCAGCGGTTCAAGAAGATCCAAAGACATGGTGGGCTGCCATTCCAGAGGATCCAGAAACTGATTTCGCTTCCCCCATCCCCCATCAAGCACTTCACTCTTACCCCTGTTAGAATCCATCATATTCATAACTGGCATTTCAAATTAAATTGTACCTAACAACAGTCTTTATTTTAGGATGGGCTTGAAAGCCTATCTTATAAATCATAAACAAGGAAGGGTAGGATTACTATAAATTGTCTGCAAGAAAATACAAATCGCCAAGATAAAAACACCCACTGGTCTGCCAGTCTCAAGTTTCCTGTTTTGACATACTATATGCAGTAATTTGGTGCCCACAATCTCTTATTAGAAAATGAATGTGCTATTTTTCTGAATGCTGCAATTACAATAATTGAATTTAAAATGGGGATTGAGTTTCTCTATTTGGAGGAAAAGAATAATTGTGTATTTCTGATTAAAATCAGGGGGACTGAAAAGGGGTTGTATGAATTCCAGCTTCAGTCTCCCTCAGTGACTCCTCGTGAGGCCAGAGGAAAGAAATGTTCAAGAGCAGAGAAAAGGACCAGCTCCTCAGCAGCAGGCACCGTCTTTGGCCTCATTTGCTTTGTCTCCTGGCCCTCCGTCACAACACCCCTGTGACAGAGGCAATCAGAGCACCATGGCATGGCTACGTTGTAAATGGCAGCCATGCTGGAGCTTCCCACTGTGTCAAAAATTAAGAGTTAAAATGCAAGGAAAACAAACATCTCTTTGTGTTGAAAATGCCTGTCCCCTTTCAGACAGCCAACATTTTCGAGTAGTTTTTATTTCTTCTTTACAGAACCTCTTCTGGGTGGTGGTGGGGGGGCTCGTGCGGTTATCATGGCGAAGAGTCAGGGGACAAGGGAACTAATGATATTTTCTAGAGCGTTCAGCTTCTTTTATTTTACCAAGAAGTTATAGAAAAAGCTATCTTTAAAGATAGCTGGTTCCAATGTAAGAAAGGAGAATGGATCCAGAAAGAACAGGGCTCTCTTGCCTTTGTAATGCCTTTTAATTTTATTTTTGATAAATAAATTCAGGTTTCTGAAACCCCAATTTATCCAAATGTGAAGGTGAAACAGAGTCTCACAAGTCCACTTAAATATTCCTTAAAATATAACTTCCTAAGAAAAGAGAACAGTTTTTCCGGCACAAAATGAGCCATGGACTGTCCCTTTATATTGCTTACTTTTTATTTTAAGTGGCTTTAATGGCTTTATCGAGCTATAACTGACAAGAATAAACTAGCCATATTTAAAATGCACTATTTGACACGTTTGTACATAGGCATACACCCACGAAACCATCACCGCAGTCAAGACGGTGGACACACCCCCAGCCCTCAAGTCTCCCGCGAGCTCCCTTGTTACTCCTGCTCTCCCCTCCCTGCCCATACCGCCCCTCCCCCCGCCGATCTGCTTTCTGTCACTACAGATTAGTGTGTATATTTTCTAGAGTTTTATATAAATGGAATCATACAGTATGTACTCTTTTTGTCTGGATTCTATCATTCACTGCTTACTATTCGGACGCCTAATTAAAAGGGAGCCTCCTAGCTCCAGAGCAGAAGGCGGCCTGTGGAAGCCGTCTTGGCCAGGGTTTACTGTCATCCCCTAGGAATAGGACCGATTACTTGGTCTTACTTTATTCTTAGGCTTTATTATGTACTTCAGTAATCAATAAGCATTTCTATGGCAGAGGGTTTATTTTACTCTATAAATCCAAGAAGGAGAGAATGATATGAAGACATCAGTATGGATGGGCTCTGCTGCTCTGTAACACTATGAGGAGAGGGTGAGCAACAGATTTAAATCTAAGAAGGTTACAGAGCAGTCACAGCTCCTGGCTGGATGGCAGGAATCGTAAAAGACTCAGGCAAGATCTACAGCAATGCACCGTGAACCAATGGGACTCTCAGAGCAAAACAACAACAACAACAACAACAACAACAACA